>NC_056536.1:28527455-28827455 GCF_910596095.1 Thunnus maccoyii | reverse complement strand
GGCGACGTATTACACGGAGAAAGAAGTAAGTCTGGATATGACGGATTGATATGATCTGACTTGTGGGTCTCCCCTGCAGACACGCTGCATTGGCTGCTTTATAACGGATAATGTGGACGCTGTACTTTGTGTGTAGGTGATATGAGCATGTTACAGAAGGTGTTGAAAGTAGTTGAGCTATAAAATAAACGGGTTTAAAGTGGTGGAGGAGTGAGGAGTAGTGATTTGGCAAAGGATTGACCTGATGTAGGCTCTCGTGTAGGAATTGTTTATCCATTACTGACAGAAAACCAAGAGGAGATGGCAGATGTCAAAGTTGTGCTATCTCTAAAAAAAAAAACAACAACCCTGTGATTCCAGCTAGTTAACCATCAACCAGAGAGACACTCCACCTCTCCTCTGGTTAGTGGCACCAGAGAAGGAGGAGAAGGAGGCGAGCTTGGCTGTCATTCACTGGTTTTCTCTCTGACACCAGTAGGTCCCCATCATACTGAACTGGGCTGGGGAGCTACCTTATAACGGGGCGGGGCCAGGCTCAAAAAAGAGGGAGGGGGGGGGTTAGTGGAGGTGTGTGGAGGTGTGAGAAGGAGGAGGAGGAGGAGGAGGAGGAGGAGGGGGGGGGTCACAGTAGCTTCTTGGACAAGTCTTTCTGCCCCACTGTCAGGTAGTTGCGAATTTGTTTGTCCAAAGCACTGGTGGACATGGACATGGCAGACTACAGCGAGGCTCTGGACCCAGCCTACACCACGCTGGAGTTCGAAAACATGCATGTGCTTGCCATGGGCACAGGTGAGTCACATATATGCAGCTCTGGCGTTGAACTTTGAAACTTTTACTAAGTTAAAACTTTGGTCAGGAGAGGACAGAGGAAGTTCTTGCGTGAAGTGATAAAAAGGGGTCATTTGTCCATCTGCTCCTGCTCGCAGAGGGATGATCCTGAGCAGTGGTCTTTTATCACCTCTGGGCGCGATGGTAAAACATTAAGAGATTTTGATTTACGGGGCTCTATCCTCAATACGGGTCGTTCGGTAGAGGCAATTTTAACCTGTTTCAGCTTGTGGTGTGATAGATTGATTTCAGTGGGTTGATATTCATCCTCTGATGAAGCAGTAGTTTGAGTATCATGATCCTCCTTCTCCTGTTACCAACAGTCAGTTCCCACAAAGTCTAAAGTGAAGAAAAAACGGTGTAATTTTTTTTTTTTTTTTTTTGGAGAAGTGCTTACAATGAACCAACTTATTTATATATGCAGTCTCCCATGACGTCTGGCTGTGATCCTGATTCTAAAATTACCACTCAGACTAAAAAGAAGAAGCTTGAACGGGAGATTTGAGATTTTAAACCACTTTAAAACTCATCTTTTTCATCATTTACATGTTTCTACTTTACAATGTCTGTTCATGGGTCAGCCTGCCATTTTCAATCTATAGAATGTATTGTGACATACTCTGTGATTAATTGACCCGGTCTGGTGACAGTGAGGGTTGCTGAAAAGAAAACTGTCTCCAGTGATTGCCTTTACAGTGGTAATCAAGCCAACATCAATTCTGGTCTGTTGACTCTGTCTGAGTCACTCAGGCAGGTTACAGATCCTCGCAGGCTCTCATGAAGGCCGGTTTTGATCAGCCGTCAATGGAGCTGATCACTGTATTCACTCTGGCCGTTCACACCCTCTTTTATTAAACCAGCTTGACAATCTGTCAAGTAGAAACACTGTTCTACAGCCTCTGAACTAGTGATCAAACATATTTCTTGATGTTTGCTGACTGTCGTGTAATTAAGCTTTAATAAAAACACTCTTCCTCTGGTTTCGGGTAACCTTGTGTCTTCCTGTTACACGTCAAAAACTGATGACCTAAAAGCCTGTTGACCTGATGAGATGTTTTCTCTCTCTCTCTCTCGCTCTTCTTGGGTCAGACTCCTCACCGGCTGAGAGCGCCAACATGAACGCTACCGGCCACCTGGCAGCGGGCAGCCTGTGTGCCATATGCGGAGACAGAGCCACTGGCAAGCACTATGGGGCGTCCAGCTGTGACGGCTGCAAGGGCTTCTTCAGACGCAGCGTCCGCAAAAACCACATGTATTCGTGCAGGTGAGAGCAGATCTGTAATAGTAGAGGAGGGCGTTTGAGAAATTTAAGACTAAGTCCTCTGATCTGTTATACTACTGCTGATGTGCCATTGAGCATTGAGAAAAGTCTATTCTTGTGTTGTTTCTCTTGGTTATAAATTGCAAAAAAAATGGGCTGAATTGCTTCAATTTTCTTTTTTGAATGTATGACAGCACAAACCAACTTATTCAACTCACTTTCCAGGTTCAACAGACAATGTGTTGTGGACAAAGACAAGCGAAATCAATGCAGATACTGCCGACTGAAGAAATGCTTTAGAGCTGGCATGAAGAAAGAAGGTAAGAGTCAGTCAGTAAATCACTGTCACAGTGTGAGCTGTCCCCACTGAATTGATACTACTCGTCTCACTATGTTGCAATACTCAGGAGAGTAGTACTTCGTTAATGATCACTCCGTGAAGCGCTCAAGTCTCCGACCAGCTTATGCTGAGCAAACAGTTCAGAGCAATAATAGCCATATACTGATAAACATGACAACCTTGGAAGCCTTATTTTTCTTCTAAATGACTCAGTCGTCTATCTTTGCGTGACAAAGATTTGGAGGAAAATTAAACATTTTTTTACTGTTTTTCCTGGGTTTTCAGTTTACATAGCTGCATGAAAATTGTACATTTTTCTTCTACATGTACCTAGCGATGACAGCTGCAGCACTAATAACTACAAATCTGTGTTCTTTTTTTAGCTGTACAGAATGAAAGAGACAGAATCAGCACCAGGAGATCCAGCTATGAAGACAGCAGTTTACCATCCATCAATGCACTCATCCAGGCAGATGTACTGTCAAGACAAGTAAGACCTACTAAATCATCTTTAGGAGTCACGTCTCACTTTTATTAATCACCTGTAATGAGGCATAAAATGATTTCACGTCTGCATTGCCCTGCCTAGATCACCTCCCCTGCTCCTATACTGAACGGCGACATAAGAACCAAAAAGATCGCCACCATCACAGATGTGTGTGAGTCCATGAAACAGCAGCTGCTGGTGTTGGTGGAGTGGGCCAAGTACATCCCAGCATTCTGTGACCTGCCCCTGGATGACCAGGTATGACTCTAACGCAGACAGAGTGTACATAGTTGTATAGACACTCTAGTCACTCATCAACCAGTCTACTCCTGCGACAACATCCATCTCAAAACCAAACCACTAGTGCAGGCTGCAGTGTCACCAAGTGTAGACTTATCACTGAATATCACATCCTGAATAAATCAAAATTGCAGCAGAAGAAATGATTAAATGATTTTTCATTACCAAACACCTTAAACTCTTCAACCAGAGTGGTTAATGTATTTTAATCCTGAGTTAGAATATGATGAGCTGGTTTTAAAGTTATATCCCTCCTCGAAAAAACTGCTGAATCATTAACAGTGTGATCACCAGGGCTTGGTAACTGATTTGCTGATGTTGTATTAGCGAGGGAGCCAGTGTCCGCTCTCTTTGAAGCTTCAGTTTACAACTATACAATACCAAATCCTTTAAATTAACATGTAGAGGATTAAATATTTATTATCACACAGCTAATAAGTAAATGAATTCATTCTATTTCAGGTGGCGTTGCTGCGAGCTCATGCTGGAGAGCATCTCTTGCTCGGTGCTGCAAAGAGGTCCATGCTGTACAAAGATATCCTCTTATTAGGTAAAACTGGCACATGAAAGAGCATTTTACACCTAAAATCCCCTGCAGCTGCATTCATATTGCCATCACTCAGTGCCCAATCCTATTAACAAAAGTATTTTCACATCCAGGAAGAAATTCAAATGTAGTATTTTAAGTCTCAACCTAAAAAAAAATGTGATTATCCTGCAGGAAATGACCACATCATCCCCAGAAACTGCCCAGAGTTGGAGGTGGGCAGAGTAGCAGTGAGAATCCTGGATGAGCTGGTGCTTCCTTTCCAGGAGCTTCAGATAGACGACAATGAATATGCCTGCTTGAAAGCCATAGTTTTCTTTGACCCAGGTACTGCTGCTCACTAATCTTTGTGCAAACTACCATTCAAGCCAATAATCAGTCAGTAAGAAGTTAAAACGCTAACACTGTAGACTAATGAAAAGTTACATCTCATTAAAGCGCTTCTCTATGTAAACACACCTACTTTTATTTGCCCACAGATGCTAAAGGTTTGAGTGACCCTGGTAAGATCAAGCGGATGCGATACCAGGTCCAGGTCAGCCTGGAGGACTACATCAACGACAGGCAGTACGACTGCCGGGGCCGCTTCGGGGAGCTGCTCCTGCTGCTGCCGACGCTACAGAGCATCACCTGGCAGATGATTGAACAGATCCAGTTCGTCAAACTCTTTGGCATGGCCAAGATCGACAACCTGCTGCAAGAAATGCTTCTCGGAGGTGAGCTCTTTCAGATCGATTTGTAAGCAACCTTGAACATGACCACTGAACTTAAGCTCTCTGTCAATACACTGAATCCACATGTATTAACAGTGTATACAGTAGAGAGCACTGTGGCAACCCCTGTGCGGTCAGATATGCTGTAGTTAATTACTGACTGACTGTATATTTGTGTGTTTTGTCTTTCAGGTTCTGCCAATGAAGCTCCACATGCACCTCACTCTCTGCACCCTCACCTGGTTCAAGAGCACCTCAGCAGCAATGTTATAGTGGCAAGCAACATGCCAACACCGATCCATAATGGTCAAATCTGTAAGTACAAACACCTTTAGTACGAAATACCCTTAAATATGTTGCACAGATGCTGTGTCACTTATAATTAATTCTCTGTCTTCATCTTAAATACAATAGAAGAGCTGGGAGGTGTTTGTGCACCCCAGTGTGATCTGAACCATTAATCTAAGTGAGCTGAAATTAATTATATCTTAATTAAAAGAGACTGTCAAATTTTCCTCACCCGGCTCCATGTGCAGCCTAGTCAGGTAGCTGGAAGGGCAAACAGGCTCGGCAGAATAATCCTTTAAGTTCTTCATGGAAACTAATCTGGCTTATTTTGTCAAAGAGAACTTCTGTTATTCTTTCTTAACATGTTTAATGCTCTGAGAAATTTCACAAAAGTGCTTATTTCTTTATCTGAAAATTGTGCTGCCCCAAGACATGTTTTACCACAGAATCGTAAATATTCACCTGCTTATGCTGCAGTTTTCTCTCTATAACTCGCTACTGTTCCTGTGTGTTCTACTTTACAGCCACTCCTGAAACCCCGATTCCATCTCCGCCTACTGCCTCCAGCTCAGAACATTATAAAATTGCTCAGGGGGTCATAGCTACTGTGCCCAAGCAGCCAACCTCCATCCCTCAACCCACCATTACGAAGCAAGAGGCCATCTAACAACCCTCCGAGTCCTTATTCCTTCAGTTTTTTTTTAAATGTATTAAACCAGGGTCTTTATATGTATGTTTATATGTAATCAGCATTGAGGCTGTTTACTTAACTGAAACAATAAAGTAGCTAAATATCTAGAATGTAATTGCAATTATGTCCCTTTGCAGATTTTGAGTCTTCAGGGATCTAGGTTGTTCACACATGCAGCTGCAGTTGAGCTCCTCAGCTCAGCCAAAGCTTGGTGCAAAGAGTTCATGGCCAGAAAAAAAAAAACTATAAGCATCAAAACTTTCCTGACATACTGTTGTTCATTAAGATCAACATTTATAAAGAAGTATATTGTTGTATATATAGTTTATTTTTGGGTAACATCACTTTCCTTTAGCATGGCCTCAGTGTGTGCAGTGCAGTAAAGCTTATGTTAGACATGGTGACCAGATCATGTCAGTATTTTATGAATGTTACATTAGGCCTTACATTATATTTAGTGTTGCACAGTTTTTTTATTTGATGTTCATTAGTGATAAAATGGTGTCAACTCTCAGACAGTCGTGAACTTGGTTCAGAAAAATGTCATTTTATCGAAGCTAAAGGAAATCCACTGAATGAATACAGCTTTTTGGAGTCTCATCTGTGATATTCTGTGTGACAAGACTTAAATATATGTGGTTTGTTTAATGTATATCTACAGTAGCGATGTAAAGTTTAACAAATTTTACACAAAGAAAGCTTGGCGCACTCTATGGTGCCACAGACACACTGAGGAAATTTCCCAATAACATGTTGGTTTTTAAAAAATATATTATATTTTTTGTTTAGTACTTTGTCATGGTTTAACTGGTGGAATAAATTGTGCCTTGTAACCTGTACTGCCTTACAAAAACAGGCTATTTTTCGCCTTACAATGTGAAGATGAACTAATAAATCAAGGTCTATTTTTACATTGCATTTTCTGCAGAGTATGTTTTATACAAACATGAATATAAGAGGAGAGCTTTCTGAGAAATGAATGAAATGACACATTCTCTGAATAACAAATGGTACAACTTGTGACATGTTGGAAAGTCTCTGGAGGAATAAAATGGGTCCAACGTGGCAGTGCTGCTTGGTCACTGATAGTCAACTGCAATATGTTGCTTCAGACTGATAAGCTGCCATAAAATCACTATAGATAGCACTGATTTAACATTCCAATGGAAAATACCCGTAGCTAATGCCAATGTGCTGGATTTGGACACACTGAAACATTAACATGACAGAAGTAAGAAGAGACATGAGAGAGACATTTTTAAAACTTTTTTTTACCAAAACACCTTATATTTATTCATATAAACATGGATATATCAGTTACACGTATTATTTTTAACACCCCATTTTCAAATTTGAATGAGAAAACATACCTGACAGATTTTGACACGACATATCTTCTATTGCCAGGGCTCCATGCTGTGCGATATGAAGGCAAATTCTGCCATCTACTGCATTCAGGTGTAATTAATAAATGTCCGCAGGCTCTCCTACATTTGTCCTGTCCACAGGCTCTCCTACGTTTGTTGCGGTCAGGTAAGGTATTACAAAGGTAATATAGTCAAGGTCACCGATAGTTTAATTTCCAAACCGAATGAAAAATTTACAACACTATAAACTGCATAAAATAATTAAAAAAAACTGTACAAGAGTCTATGCATAAACTACAGCAGCACTGTTTTAATGCCACCATGTGCTGTCGTAAATATAGGCTGTGCTTCATGCTTTCAATTTACGATTTATAATCAAAAATGCGGGACGAAATGTGGAATTTCTATTTCTGTTAAGATAGTTTGCAAGATGTGTTCAGTTGCATTGAGGCTGTGTATACAGCAGGAGGAAAAAATAAGCCTAATGTAGCGTTTGCAAAAGAAAAAGAAGAAAAGATGCAGACAGATTAAAATCTTGTCTCGACAGACAGTTGTTTAAGGAGATTTTTTTATTTTTTTATTTTTTTATTTTTTGGTATTTGCTAGTTTCCGAGGAGTACTTGAAGGCATCATAAGCATCAAAACAACAGACGGTACGTCTCGACTGCACATGACTCACACGGGCCAATGAGAGAGCGACGTCATTCCACCCGGAAATTATTATAGGATTTTCCTGACAGGTCGGTTGTGGCTTTTGACACTGTTGTTTTTGGGTCGTAGCGGCTGTTTTTTAATCCATTTCATCACTTGCCAATGGATGCTTATAAAAGTCGCCTGTGTCTGTCCTAGAGGGTTAATGTTAAACGCATTTTCGGGTTGGTATTCAGTCATTATTCTGACTTTAGTTTTGTCGCAGCGGTTGTTTTTCAGGGTCAGGATATATTAGCTGACAGATGCTCTGACTCACTTCTCTTTTCTGGTATGAAAGGACATTTTTTATTTCTTGTATTTGTCTTCTAATATAAGTTAAGTGTTATTTTTGTATATGGATGTGTCCTTAAAGGACGGGTTTTTGTCTTAAAACAACAGTCAGGAGCCCAAATGAACATTAAAAGAGATTTTTCTTGCTGTAATCATTCCTCCTGTTCATACTGAGCATTGGAAGATCCCCTCACAATGCACTTACAATGCAAGTGATGGGAGACAAAATCCACAGGCCTCCTTCTGTGCAAAAATGTATTTGTCTGAAGCTAATATGAAGCTTCAGCATCCAAATTAGACAAATCAAGTAGATATCTTTCAACATTACTGTCTTTTTAGTGCCAAAGTCCCTCTTTTTGCTACTAAACTTCCACCACAGCTCAACAGGGAAACACTGTCTGAGGAAACAAAGAGGGAATTTGATGCTAAAAAGACTGTAAATGTGGCAGATATCCACTTGATATGACTAACTCAGACTGCTGAAGCTTCATGTAAACATTTAAATTCATTTTTTCACTAAATGACTGTGTGGACACACTGTGGATTTTGGCCTCCATCACTTACATTGAAAGCACATTTGAAGGGGATCTTTTAATAGCCAGTATGAACAAAATGAATGATATCAGTGAGGAAAACCTCTGTCAGTGTCCATATGGACTCCTGACTGTTGTTTTATCAGACTTTCTGTCTTTTAATATTTTCTTATGTGTGTTGCTTTCCACACAGTTTCACCCAGTCAGTCCATGGCCGATCAGCATGAGTCCATCGATCTCAGGTCTCCAGCGGACCCTCCAGCAGCTGCAGAACACAGCTGGTTCCCTGGACCCCCTCCTCCCATCTACTCCTGCAGTCTGACCCCTGAGCTGGTGGCCAAGGCACGGGAGGAGCTCCAGGAGAAACCAGAATGGCGTCTCCGAGATGTCCAAGCACTGAGAGACATGATACTGAAGGTTTTGTTTTGTGCTTTTTTTGCCATATTGACACATAAATAGTCTCTTTCCGACTTAAATTTCAGTAACAGGGCAGCTAAAAGAAAGCATCCCAAAAATTAGAAGACATTAACTTTACATCTTCAAAAACTGTCAAGTCCCAAATGCTTTCTCAGATTCTCAGGCTTGATTACTTAAATCCTATATGCTCACATTATTTAGTCACTGTTTGAATTGAAATAATGTTAAACATACAAACATTTGAGGGAGTCCTGTTAGCCTGGTGGTTAAAACTCATCCAACATAATCACAACGTCCTCGCTTAAATCCTGGTCAGGTGCATTTGTTGCATGTCTCTCTTCCTCTTTGTTTGCTGTTTGCCTCTACTGTCCCCTCTCAGTACAGGCTAAAAATCTAAAAAAAATCTAAAAAAACATGCATGTGGGAGGTATGACAGCAGAACTAAGACATGCAGGCTGACTTTAGTGTAGAAGATAACTGCACACTGTACACACCTACAAAAGTAAAAGAAAACTGTCACCTTGATTGTCAACATATAAACAAGGTGGTTATTTGGAGCAAGGTGTGCTCCAAATAAGAGATAGAACTTGAGATAGAACGGCTGAGTGCTGTAGTTCTTAGCCAACATTACTTAAACAGGAGTAAATTAATAATTTATTGGGGACTTTTAGCCACAGATTTGGTGCTCCAGTGAGCATTTACTGCAGCACAACAGCAGTTTGTGGCATTGACTCAAAATAAATAACAGCATGTGTGTTTATAGTAATGAAGGAACATGTCAGCTCAATAGTTTATGGACAACAATAGAGCTTTATGGCACAGTGGAATAAGATATATTAGGGTTTGGAAAGCAGGGATTAATTATTAGTAAGATCAGTTCATTGTTGGTTCTGGTCTTTTTATGAGATTAGACCTGCAACGATTAATCGATTAGTCGTTCAACAGAAAATTAATTGGCAACTATTTGGATCATTGAATAATCGTTTTTGTCTTTTTTTTTTTTAAGCAAAAATGCCCAAATTTGCTGGTTCCAATTTGTCAAATGTGATGATTTTATGGTTTTCCTTGTCTTCTGTGATGGTAAACTGAATATTTGGGTTTTGGACCGTTGGTCAGACAAAACAAGACATTTGAACATGTCACCTTGGGCTGTGGGAATTTATAACGGGCATTATCTGACATTTCATAGACCAAACAACTAATTGATTAATCAAAACCTGCAAATTAATTGATAATGAAAATAATCATTAGTTTCAGCCCTACATGGGATTTGTTGTCTGTAAGAAAAATACAGAATATCACCAGCAGTTTGGCCTCATAGGGGCACGTATGTATTAAATAATTTTGATCCTTTTTTTCTTACTAAAACATCTTTTTTTCACCCGACTCCGCAGGAACAACCCAATCTCAGGACGAGGCTGGACGACGCCTTCCTCCTGCGCTTCCTGCGGGCCAGGAAGTTTGACTACGACCGGGCCCTGCAGCTGCTGCTCAATTACCATGCGGGACGTAAGGCCTGGCCAGAGGTGTTCCAGGACCTGAAGCCGTCCACGGTGAAACACGTCCTGGACCTGGGCTTCCTCACGGTCCTGCCTCAGCCGGACCCCAACGGAAGATACATCCTCTGTCTCCGTCCGGGTTGGTGTCTGCGTCATCGACTTTATTTTCCTTGAGAACTCATCTGTTGTATTAATGAATAATCCGTTCTAGATAAGCTAATAATGTGGCTGTTTGTCATGTATTTCTCATAAAAGAGCTCATAATCATTACATTCTTTATGACTAATAGCCAGTTACTGGTTATTCTTCCAGGATCTCACTCATGATGTATGATCACTCAACTCACTCTCCTTTTACAGGAAAATGGAAGCCGAATGATTATCCGTTTGTGGACAATGTGAGGGCCATTTATCTGACTCTGGAGAAGCTGATCCAGCCAGAGGAAACTCAAGTGAACGGTATCGTCATTTTAGCTGACTACACCGGAGTGGGCATGTCACAAGCATCCAATCCAGGCCCATTCCTTGCCAAAAAAGTTGTGAGCATCCTCCAGGTAAGAAATCAAGCACTTGATGTTCTGATGACAGTATTTAAAAGAAAAAAAATGAACTAAGCGATTAAATATTCTGTTGATCTTTCTTGAAAAGATATATGAATCCAGGATGTACTCAAACTGTCATATTATTTAGTACTGACACAGCAGTAAATATGAAAAAAAAGACATTGTCATGATTATTTACAACAGTAGCTCTTGAGCACTGCCCGTTGATTGTTGTATTGACTGCCAAGTGTGTAATATTTACATACGCACACAAATCACATGTAAGACGTTTAACGAGGACCAGCTGTGACTGCTCTGAATACCGTTTCTCTTCTAATTCACAGGATGGGTTTCCAATCAGAATCAAGGCTGTTAACATAATTAACGAGCCCAGGATTTTCAAAGGCATCTTTGCTATAATTAAGCCTTTTCTGAAGGAGAAGATGGCAGAGAGGGTAACTATTGTCCTTGAATTGTCTCTGACTCTTTTGTTTTAAACAAAGGCCTATTTTGAATCGTGCGCCTCCCTTTTATCATCAGCCTGTGCTCCAAAATAATAGTCTATTTTCATCTGTGCAAATGGAAGGCCACGCATTTACTTCTCAGAGAGGAATGAACTCAGACCAGCAGAAACACAACTCCGTATATTCTAAAATATCATGACAGGGGTTGCTTTGTGTTCATTAAAATAATTAATCAGATGGTGACACTGATGACGTCACTGACACAGTGCTTTGTCTGTCTCCTCGTACAGTACATCCTCCACGGCTCAGACCTGCGCTCTCTGCACCGGAGCATCCCCCGGTCGGTTCTGCCGGAGGAGTACGGCGGCACCGCGGGCCAACTGGACATGGGTGCGTGGTCCAGACTGCTGCTGGACTGTGAGGAGGAATTTATAGTGGAGTTCTGCCAGCCAGATCCACTAGAGGGTGTGGTGCTCCCAGACTCCATGCTGTTTGAAGGCGAGCAGGCCAGCGGGCAGGACGACGACATCTTCAGGGGGCTGCGCTCTCAACTTTATTACTGTTACTGATTGCACATTGTAGATACACTCCCATCACTGAGAGGACATTTTTCTGTTTCATTTGAAACATGTGTGTAGACTTTTACAGGGCAAGTTGCCAATATTATACATGATTTATTTTACTAACTAAGCAGCACTACTATAGTCGTCTCTAGTTTATACTTAGCCCAACATTCAATCATGGTTCCAAGGCAGCTGCAGGCTCTGGCAAAGAGGCTTTTGACATGAGCCCTTGCCCCTCTATGAATTCATTTTAGTTTTTAATATTTTCCACTGAGGAGGAATGCTAAAAATAGTCTTATCAAACTCACATCTCTTCCGTTTGTTTAGAATCTGCATACCGACAGTCAGTCGTATACTGGCCATTACTGCTCTGTCTGCATGATTACATCGCTCCACGAAACGATCAAAAGATTGAGACAGTTTCTGTGTATGTCACCGACTAATGCATTGCCTTAAACTGTTAATTAATCAGTAGATTTTTTTTGCAAGGGATGTGTCATAAATCATGTTGGATTTGTGTGAACCAAAGCAATACTCATGTGCGTTCTCGTGGATATACTTTATGGTTAGTAAATGGACATATAGTAGATGGCTGCTGTGGCTGAGAGAGTGAATATTGTACTAGATTTACCTGTAAATGTTGTTGCTGATATACAATATTTCAGGGCCTTTGTTTAGATGATGTTTTAGTTTTCTCTAGCCTGAATCACTGAGAGGATTATTTTTCTAAATTCAGATAATCTGCCTTATGTTTTTTTTTTTTTTTAAATGTTTTTTTGACCTGTTTGCCTGTGTCTCATCACGCAGTCTTAACACGGGGCCATTACTGATCACAGGAGTCACATTGGAGAATTGCAGTGCTAGAATATTCAATACTGACTTTACAGACATCTAGTTTGCCAAATTTCACACCAGGCCATGTACAGAGATGTGCATTAATGTCGGATCTGTTTTCTCGCGGTAGCCCGAAGCTAACTCTTTTGTTGTGTACAGTCTTTTATATTTTTATTTTGTGCACGTATGTTACTGTAAGCTGTATTATGTTGCAAAATTGTTCCTAGTGAAGACAGTAAAGTGAAACAGAAAGCTCTATTTGTGTTTGTTTGTGCTGTGAATGCTTTTGTTGGCAGAGGTTGATGGTATGCTGTGTGCTCCTGGGAACTTGTGGTTATTTTCGCAAGATTATTGCAGATGACTACAGTTTCCTGATAGAGTTCATGATTCACCAAATACAAAAGAAAAACATAAATGCGACAAATACGCAGATCTTAAACTGCAGTAGAAGTAGTAATACTACACTGTAAAAATACTCCATTATAAGTAAAAGTATTCAAAAGTGCATAAGTATTATTAGAAACATGTATACTATGTAGTACTCATTGTGCACAACTTTCAGATTGTTATATATGATATATATTATTTTGGATTATTATTAAATGTGCATTAACATTTAAGCAGCATTTTAAGGTCGTAGTTAATGAGGTGAAGCAAAGTTTAATCATTGTTAACATTATCTGTGCATAAACATTACTGTTGAGTAGTTTAATTAGTAATTTAAATAGAAATACTCTGTTTTAGTACCTCAGAGTTGAGTGCAGTACATGAATAAGTGAACTTTGTTGCTTTCCACCACTGCAGAAATTATGTTTGTGTTAAATTTTTTGAAATGAAAAACACAATAATTTTTATATTTGTCAAGCCTGTTCTCCTCCAACAGACAGAAATACTCTAAAGATCATAAAACTACAGGTTCTCCTAAGGAACTAAAGGACATATCGCATTGGCCTATGGGGAAACATGTACTTATCACTGTATGTAAACCCTGTATGATTATATCCCTTAAAATTTTCATGAGGTCAGTAGAGATTAATATTGGGTTCAGGGATCAAGTAACCATGAGCAGATTTTAATCAAGTGGGTTCTCTGTATTGCGAGGCTGAGCGTTAGAGAAGATCCTATATAGAAAATATGGAAATGTACAGTTTAAACAATGAAGAGCTGTGTTTTAGTGTCAAGATTAAAATAGGTTTTGGCATGTGAGCCTCCTTGTTAGATATTGGACCGTTGCCATCTGGAACACTTGCGGAGAACTCATTAATTTGTTCAGGGCTCTTTTATGAGACTTTGACTGTATCTTAACTCCACAAGCCTTCACTGTTGGATATTGTCGGTCTGCTGTTTCCATGACGTTTCTTTAGTGAACAAGGCTGTTGTATGATGTGCACTCAATGAATATGAGTTGATAACGTAAAACAGAAGGAAATGAGGCAGATCAATCCATCAGTTTTCGCATGAAGTTCAGTTTACTGGTCAAGAGGGAAGCAGCTGTCATCTGCAGCTCTGGTGAAGAAATCACCCTGATGATGTCATTGGCGTTATTTGGGCATTTATGGGGCAGGGGCGGTCGTAACTCCAGTCCATATTTCTGTTGCATTCGCGTCACATATATATATTTCTCTGAAAGATAAATACTCACCAATCTCTGAAAAACACAGAGGGTCGTTTAATAACGCTTACTGCTGTGAAGGTATTTCCAGGATCCTCGAGGACTCCTCTAACCATCTAGATGAAGAAATATTCTGTTTGATGAGTAATACAATTTTTTTTTGCAAAGTTGCAACTGTTTCCTAATCCAAACAACGATGGTAGATGGAAATTACATCTTTAATTATTATCTTTGATTATTATTATTATTTTTATTATACAACCTGAGCCAAAATGAAAAAACTGTTCATTACTCTATATTGATGTTACTTTTCAATTATGTTACATGTTATTGTATTTTTGAGTGTCCAACTTGTAAAAATAGCACTTAAACCAACTTTCAAGTCGTTCTTATGACTGAGAAACTGACTTTTCTACATCTAGGCGCTTAAAATGCTGAGATGCCTAAAAATCTAGCAAATGATGACGCCTCATGTCAGCCAAAGTTAATCGTTCATGGTGATTAAGTCAAAATTCATAATGTTATGTTGTCACTGCGCATTTGACCAACGTACAACATAAACATGAGAATCCTTGCCATTGTTCCCATCCATCCCATATGACATGACCATCAAGACCATAGAGAAGACATAGTGAGGTGTGACGTCACCCATTGGTTTGCACCGGAGCCGGTTCAATTTATTACTTTTACTTGAAAAATTTCACAGCCATAAAGCCGAGTTCTCAAGGTCTGTTGATCGTTTGAACCTTTCAGGACTGAATTAAGCAAGTATTTTGAGTCTTTCTAAATCATAAACAACAAGGAATGTGCTCTTACAATTAGTAGGATACAAGAATTTTACCCGATGTCATGTTTGGGATTGGGATTGAAGCCCAGAGTTGCAGCTTATGGTCTGTTCTAAGGACTGCAGTGAGTTGCCTTTCACGCTCTGGAAACTCGCCCGCTACCCTGGACTGAAGTTAAAGCTAACTTACTGGGAACACTGAGCGCTACGCACTTGGGCTAATGTTAGCTATTTTAGCTAAATTGTGCTCAAGAAACACTTAGTGAAATATTGCAACACTAGTCTGATTCAGTGCGAGTCCTGGAGTGTTATCCAGAGACTACACAAGTCTTCAATTCTTATTAACAGAGAAATAATTCCCAAAAATGTCCACCAGTGCACTTAATTCAAGGGCCAAAATTTAGCGATTGAGACCAGAATGACACCTTGAAAAAAATGATTGACTTAGTATTTCTAGACTTTTTGAATAGGAGTCAGTTGGAGCCAGCATCTAGAGGCTGTCGGCTGCATTGCACTTTAAGGTACTTCTGCACTGACCTCAGCCTCAAGCTGTAGCAGCTGGAAAAGACAATGAAATGGTCACATTGTATTATGGGAAATGATCTTACATTTCCCATAATGCAACTTGATCCAGCATTTTTGGATCCTGAATCACAGGGACAAAAAGTCAGGATACCCTGGCCTCTGCTGCTTTGATTTTGACTGCCTAATATTTTTTAAAACTCTAGTGAAGTGCAAATCATGGAGTGCCCCTTTAATATCGAGCAAGTGAAAAGGTGCTAATGTCTTTATATTACATCATATGATCATTTTATGTGCAGTATAAACTGTAAAACGATCAGAAACATCTGGGGGCTCCTTATATAGGAGGAAATCTCATCAAGTCAGTAGGTGTGTAGTGGTTTGAAGGACAGGTTTACAATTTTTCTGTCTTAAAACAATAGTCAGGAGCCCAAATGAACATTAAAACGTGTTTTTCTTGCCATAACCCTCCCTACTGTTCATGCACTTACAATATAAGTGATGGGGGCCAAAATTCACAAGCCTTCTCCTGTGGAAAAAATGTATTTAAAAGTTTATCTGAAGCTAACATGAAGCTTCAGCCGTCCAAGTGAGTCAAATCAAGTAGATATCTGTTTAACGTTAGTCAACTTCCACCGCAGCTCAACAGGGAAACACTGCCTGAGGAAACGGGGGAAAAGAGGGAGTTGGATGTTAAAAAGACTGTAAATGTGACAGATATCCACTTGATATGACTAACTCAGACCGCTTAAGCCTCATATAAGCTTCACATCAACTTTTAAATGCATTTCTTTGCATAAAACGACTGGGTTGGCCCTCATCACTTCCACTGAAAGCACATCTGAAGGAGATCTTTTAATAGCAACTATGAACGGAATGGATGATTACAGCGAGGAAAACCCCCCTTCAGTGTTTATATGAGCAGCTGACTTGATTTGTTTTGAGATAGACTTGGAAAAATTGTGAATCTACACTTGAAAGTGCGTCTAAATAAAGCTGTCGTGAGATGAAAGCTACAATGAATCATCTTACTTATAATAAAAAATAATAATAATGATGATATAAAAAAAGATGTAATAAGTGTTTGATGTGCAGAGTGCAGTGTGGTTGGTGTTGGCTCCAGCCCTCAGAGGAGTGGGAGCCTCCACAGCTTCGCTCTGATTGGCTCAGACAGGACTAACTCCATTTTGGAAAACAGCTGTTTGAAGACACAACCTTTCTCTCGTTGCATGCAGACGGTACCCAGAGAAAGAGAGAGAGAGAGAGAGAGACAAGATAATAACACACATCTCGGCTTTTAACACACACTTATCCACCAGAGTGGGGTTTTTTTTGTAAATTATTTTTATTTACACCAGCCTGCTTCAGTGTTTCGGCTCAGTTCGGCGTGCTGCGATTTTGT
Organism: Thunnus maccoyii; assembly: GCF_910596095.1. Taxonomy (NCBI): domain Eukaryota; kingdom Metazoa; phylum Chordata; class Actinopteri; order Scombriformes; family Scombridae; genus Thunnus; species Thunnus maccoyii. Next base: position 28,810,481 of record NC_056536.1, on the reverse strand, counting down.
CCGAGTGCCAGGAAACTTAACTGGGGATCCATGGTGTTAAATTTCCATTGTAACAAGTGGATATCAGGAGGCGACCGGGCCAAGGTTAGTGCCGCTTTTTTTTTTCTTTTGGGTTGATATTGAAGGCGAAGACTGGTTGTTTTTTATCTTAATGTGTATGTGTGTGTGGATGTACATGCATAAAAATGGTCGGGTAGTTCATGTTTTAAACGACCAGCCGCAGGGAGCCGCATAGTCACGAAGCAAAAAAGAGAGAGAGAGAGAGAGGGAGAGAGAGGGGGTTTCTACATGATGTTAGTAAAGCATTTTATCCAAACGTTAGACAATACAATGTTTCCTCGTAGAGCCGCTGTGTTACACATTGCAATCTGTCAAACGGCTTTTCCTCTTCGGTGTCAGCTTTTGTCGGATTACATTATGAATGTTAATGATATTCGCATTTTTTTTTATCTCTTTCTTCTTCGAGTGTTCCCATTATGCTAGTCGCTCGTGTTGTATTGTGCAGTTTAAAAGACTGGCATGCCTTTCCTTCCCACACATTAGCTGCTGCGTTCACTGTAGCTAATGACAGCCTGGATGGGTATTTTTTTTTTTTTTTTTTTTTTTTTTTTTAAAACCCTCATCTCTTCTCCTCATCCACTGTGCTTTCTGTTTTTATTTATTTATATTTGCTCTGTCAATGCACCCAGCCAGCCCTTCTGTAAACACAAATCCACTTTTTATTTATTTATTTATTTTTTTATTCCCTCCCTTGGCTTAATGCAATAACAAGACAGTGATGACAGCAGGTTTTCATGCAATAACCTGGCTGCTGAGGGAGCGAAGAAAGGAACATGTCAATCCAGTTTTTCTGGATGTGAAATCTTGTAAAATGATATGGCTGAATGGAGATGGTGCTCAGAGATTCAGCAGCAGCAGCAGCAGCAGCAGCAGGCTGGTGGGGAGCAGCAGGCTGGGACCCCCCACTTTGCATGAGTGTTGCTGGGCAGGTGCCAGCGTTACTGGGCATGGGCTCTGGTGAAAATAAATACTGGCTTCTTGCCTGCCTGTGGTGGTTTGCTTCACTGTCGACTGGCTGGCTGACTGTAACCAAAACAGTGCTCTCTCCCTCTCTCTCTCTCTCTCTCTCTCTCTCTCTCTCTCTGAGCTCAGTGCACAGTAATCCAGACATGAAAATCTACCATCTGATTAAGTTAAAATAACACAACTTGGCAGCGTTGTACCTAACCACCAGTCTTATACCAGTCTGGTGACAGAAAACAGAACTGGATTGGACCATGTCTTCACAGGGACAAGCATAACAAACTCTCTATGTAATGATCTGGCATTTCACGGTTCAGGGAAACTGTTGCACGTCCCTGGTGATACTTTAAATTCCACATTTGTAAACGAAAGTAGACGACGTGGATGATTCTGCACCTGGAGTTAAAATCTATCATGGAGGAATAAGGCGAGGATTATACGTAAGGCTGCGGCTAACAGTTATTTTTTATTGTTGATTAATCTACTGATAATTATTTATTAATTTGGTCTATTAAATGTCAGAAAATTGTGAAAAATGCCCATCACAGTTTCCTAAAGCCCAACGTAATGATGATATTCAGTTTACTATCACACAAGATTAACAAAAATAGCAAATCCTCACCCTTTAGCTTGATATAGACTTTAACCAATAATCAATTATTATGATATTTGTTGATTATTTTTCTGTTGATGGAATAATCACTTCAGCGTGAGTAATATACTAAACGCTGTTTGCTTCGAGCAACAGCTGAAGGTGAATCTGTCTGGCCATACTTCAGTACGTGGCAACATAATTCCTGGACAAAACATGGACATTATAAAGCATATAATTATGTTTCTTTTTATAGAAAAATCAATTGTTGCAGTGAATTAAGCCACCTGATGAATCTCAGATGATATTTTGTACAATCTGTACAGCCTGATGTCAGCTTTCTCTGGAATAGCTCTCCACTGTCTGTTCTCCTCTCTTTGCACCAGCTAACCAAACATGGTCTGTTATCCTTCAAAATGGCCAACGGGGGGGTGGAGAGCAGCCAGAACAGAGAGCGCAGTGATGCTAGAAACCCCCCCCCCCCTTGCTTCTGGAGAGACACATAGGCAGATGCCCCGCTGACCTTGGGCAGATGCCCCCCCCCCCCCCCCCCCCCCTGCAGAACCTTCCCTCCTGTGTTTCAATCGTATTTACTAAATCACTGAAAACGTAGAAGAAAATACGCACTGCTTGACATTAAGATCACATCTGCTCCTGCTTTGCTATTATGAAGGCTTGTCTTGTTTGTTATGCATCTTCTAGTACAGTGATGATTATCTGCAGTGCTGCATGACCAACACTCTTACTAACACCGTTCTCCTCCTCCAACTCCTTCCGTAAATGGAAGTCATATCTGCTCCTGCTGAGGGCTGCCAACAATAACATGATTACCCTGAGAACATTCGGACCCCTGTATCCCTGCGTTGAGAGCCTGTATTAAGTACACACAGCGGGGGTGTGATGGTTACTGTGTGGCTGTTTCTGTCACTTCTTTTTCAGTTAGTGCTCATCATATTTTTTTTTCCTGCTTGACAGCTTCCTCTACATTCCACTTGTAGTCACACTGAAGGTTAAATGAGATTTCATCAGTATGTAGTACATACTGCATACTTTGAGAACACTGTACGTCAATGGTAATAATCTGAGGCAGCTGGATACGAGGCTTTTTCTGCAATAAGGACGAGACGTTACATGCTTTAGATAAAAATAGCAATCTATTCTCAGAATCGGTTCAAGTGCCTTCTAGATTTCTTTGTAATTATGACCACAATCAGTCGCTTGCCCAGAGACCTTCCCATGTTCAAGTAAACAGGGATCAGAAGACAACAGTCTGTAGCTGAGTCTATAACAGTGATGCGAGGTTTGGATACCATGTGAACACGCTGCCCAGGGTTTATTTTTATATGCTTCCCTCTGTGTAATCATGGGTTTAATGTGTACATATTTCGTGGACAGGGATTTGTCGGTTCAACTGCGTTGACCTCCAACCACATTCTTTGCCCTGTGCACAGAGGACTTAAGCTCCTCTGTTTTTAGCTCCCTGACTTCCCCATGAGGAGAAAATGAGTGCCATCACCCGGCCTGTAGTGTCTCGTGTGACAGACGGGAAGCGCTTTCTGATAAAGCAGACCAGTGCGAGGTTACGCTCAGGTTAGAAGAATTAGATTTAATTCGGTTTATCTACAGTGTGGGCAAACATTTCTGGGGTTAGATGTGCAGTATAAACAATGTGTACACACACAAACAACGCATACGCCATTTCCCTTTACATAAACTGGTATTTATGAGAAGGCTGCAGCTAATGATTATTATTATTCCTTGAAATGTCATTGTCAGAAAGCAGTGCCTGTTATGTCTTCAAATGTTTTGTCTGATCAACAGTCCAAAGATATTAATTTTACCATCATGTAAGACGCATAGAAATTTCAAATCCTCCCATTTGAGAAGCTGCAACCACCAAATGTTTGGCATTTTTCCTCAAAACATGACTCAAATTATTATTTGGTTATGAAAAAAGAGTTGCTGATTAATGTTCTGTGGATCAACCAATAAATTAATCGGCTCATCGTTGCAGCTCCAATTTATAACTACTTCAGACCACCAGTTTTCTAGAGCCAGCGATGGATGATATGATAAAGTGGACATGAAAAATAAGGTGAGAGATAGAATCTAAATTATAAAACATTTGTGTAAATCGTTAGCCAGTTTCACTCACTGATTATTTTTTTTGCAGTCTACATATTGATGTGTAATATGTCAATGAAAGAGGCATTTCTAAATTTAATTGAGATTTTCTTGTGATTCATTTTGACGTTCTTTCATCAGAGACATCATTTAATTTCCTTGTGTTAATGTTCTTTTTCATTTATCTGTTATTGTGAAGCATTTTGTGAAGTTACTACAGGTTGCTATAAACTAAATCACTGATTATCCGTCAGACATCAAATGGTGATGGAGATATTACCACCTATGATGGTTTACAGGCACATGTAATTAATAAATAATACAGGCGCTATAAATGGCCACAGCCGTGGCTAATGGTCATGTGTTATCACAACTGCCCTGGCATTGTCAGAGAATGTTGGAAATGTGGTACGACTGGTAATATTGCATTTTTTTGGTTATCTTTTCATTTCCAGTTCTTACTGGTGCTGGAGCAGACAGAGGTATTCATATGCAAACAGGTGAATAACATTTATGGCTAACTGTGGGGGTGGAAATGAGGCTTGTGCACATCCTCATAGTTTCAGAATGATTAAGATTTATAAAGCTGAAACATGCGTACACAAGGCTTTAGAAATCTGATGAAAAGAATGCTGGTACATATTTCTATCTATCTGATGTTTGATGCATCTGGTCCCTAGAGGCCAGAAATCTGGAGGTTAAATTCCTTTTCAGACTGAAACTCTGTGTCCTAGGAGGTGACACAGGTAGTCTACTAATTGCAGGGTTTGCGGTTCGATCCTTGGCTCGTTCTACCTGGCAAGACACTCAACCCCAAATTGCTCCCGATGGTCAGGCCAACACCTTGCGTGGTAGCTCGCTAAAGAGACACTCCACCCAAAATCCTTTTTATTGTGTGACACATTTTCTCCTTATAGATTCAAAAGTGGGTCGTCAAAATGAGTAGTTTGTTTCTTTAAGGAGAACAGGTTTTGTCGTAAAGAAGCAATGGGACTTGAGTACGAGGAGTTGCAGTACGTGAAGATAGAAACACTCTTGGGTTGACCACTTTGACCAATGAAAGAGCAGGAAGCGGACTCTCCAACGCGCACAAATAAACAGGGTCGTATTTAAAGATTGAGGTCGAGGCGTAGACTGTATTTAACGTTGCAGCTTGTGGTTGGCACCATCTTTTCCACTTGGAACCACGACTTTCCCAATAAGGAGTGCGGGGTGTTGCCTTTCAAAGTGAACGCTAGCTTACTGGGAACACCGAGTGGTGCACACCTGGGCTGACGTTAGCTATCTCTAATTGCGCTAACAGAGCAGGGTTCATAATCAGTCACATTAAACTCACCGAAATATTGTGACAATAGTATGAATCAGTGAGTCTCGGAGCCGGGGAGAGCAGCTGATGTCAATCAGCGCCCTCACGGCAGACATTAAAGCTACTATAAGTCTTCAAATCTTATAAACAGAGCGATAGCTTCCAAAATGACCTTCAGCACACTTATAAGAGGGACTGAATGCGATTGAGACCATAATGATTCATTAAAAATTATTATTGACTTAGTGTTTCTAGAGAGAAGTGACACTTTTTGAACTGGAGTCAACTGGAGCCAGCATCTAGCGGTCGTTGGTGGCATTGAACTTTAAGGTAGTTCCACATTGGCTGTGAGAGTTGCTGCTTGGATAGAAGTAGTGATTTCAGCCATATGTCAGTGAAAATATGGGATGTACTGAACGTACGTCTAGACAGCAGAAAAGGCAGGTATGCTCTGGCAGAAATACTCTGAGAAGTTTCAAATCTTTTTCCCTGCTGTGAAACTGGGTCAGCATTGAGATATATTGTAACCAGAGTGAATACAAACTGACCACAGCCAGGAGATCAAACTACCAACTTATTACACCCACAGGGAGTCAGTGCGTCATAATTAAAAGATTGATTTCGGGTGGAGCAGCAATTAAATGTTTAGCAGGGTAGATTGTGTTCAACTTCTAACAAAATTGGCACAGGAAATAAAATATTGACCCAATTTAAATGGTTTTCCACTTAGTCTTTAACCTTGTTATAGACTGGTAACCAGTATGCTGGGATAGGCTTCAGCTTCCCGCAACACTGCACACACTAAGTGGATATAGAAAATGGATGGATAATACACATCCAGCAGTCATTTTTTCTATTGTCACTACATTTATAAGACACAAATCTACTTCCTCATGTATTCCCTCTTCCTGATAAATGACATTGTTTGGCGAGGTTGCTCTTCAAAGTGGCAACACATTTTTTTTTCAGCATTAAGCCAGTTGATTTAATGTAACACAGCTGAGTTAGACTCTCTTACTTCAGCTGGATTGGCCCACAGCATCAGCATAAATTTCACAGATCAGGTCAAAGTGTTGAATAAACACCGCTTTATATCTATTTGCTGAGAGAATTTTTAATCAAACCTTATTATGTAAATGGTTTCTCATCCATGTGAATTGGTTTGGAAGTAAAATAGACGTGTCCTTTTTTTTTTTTTTTTTTTTTGGTGTGGCAGGTCAGTGAAAGATGATTTGATGAGAATCTATCTGCATGAAAAAAAAAAAAGAAAATGAGCTGTAATTATTTTAGATGAAGTGGCCTGTTTTTAAAAACCCATGCGGTGTGAATAAAGCACTAATATCTTTTGAACTTTAAAAGTGATGAGACAGAAAAACGCTCAAGGGTAAAAGGAACAACATGACCTTCGATGTGAGGCTCACGGATCTGCTTTATGTTTTAATTTCGTCCACCTTGAGGATTCTCCCGGCTCGGTCTGCTTTAAAATATTTGATTGTTCTTCTGAAAAGGTTTTCATCCAAATCCCAGAGGAAGTGGACTGATGAGACATGTTAATAGGAGGCAGCTCACAGGAACTAGAGAGCAAATTATTGACATTAAAACTCACTTGACAGTGATATATTAAAAGCATATCCCATTTCCCATGTAGTTGCCAGAGGAAATCCTAATTCATCTAATGTATTTTAAATAAGACAAATACAGTAGGTTGTTATTGTTTAATGGTGCGTGATGGATGAATGCTATTCAACAGAAGGCTTTACTCAGGCTTGTCCTGTATGCCGATGTGAATGATGCCTTCATCATGTAGGTCTAAAGGCAAAGTTCAACGATTGCCTCTGCCCTTGTTGTGTTTACTCATGGGGAAGGTTAGGTATGCGCCTTTTTTTTTTTGTCCCCTTCAAACTCAGCGAATCAAACCGCATGACGCCCACATCCTCTTAGACTAGTGGGAGAAAAGTGATGCAGCTGAGTGGAATTTCTTGGCAAACCTCAGACGCAGCGAGGCGGTCGGTACAGGTGAGAGAGGAACCACTACTGGGTTTTTTTTTTTTTTTTCACCTTCAAATTACTTTAAATGCAGCGTGACAAGCAGTTGTTGGCTGAAGTAATCAGGTTTCAAGCTTTGTAAGTGAGAAGTCTCGAGCTGAATGCGGTTTTTGTTGTGTTTTTTATTTTATTAGCGAGCATATGGGCGGGTTGAGGGAGCTGTGGGTGAAATCTCTCTAACAGGTGGTGCAGAGAGAGAGAAGTAGCCCGCAACCAAATCATATATTATTACAAATTAGCTAAGTGGTTATGCGCTGCAGCGTAGCCAAAGAGGACATATTATGTTTCTCGAGTTCTCAAAAAAACAAATAATGAAAACACCAGTAAGGGATATTGCCTTATTTAGCAAACACAATAAACATGCATTCCTTCTCTGCAGCTCCCTTCCTCCTCCTTTTCCCTTTCATCATCCTCACCCTTTCTCTTCCTCATCTACTTTCCATCCATTCCTCCTCCTCGCACTCGTCATCCTCTCCATGTTTTTTTTTTTCCATACATCCCTCGCCCTCTCTTCTCCTATCCTCCGTCCTCTTCTTTTTCGTCCGCTCAAGGGTTCTTGTTCAGCCTCCCCGCGTAAGTGTGTGTGTGTGTGTGTGCGTAGAGAGAGCCTGGGAAAAGATAGGACATAAACAACACAGGCAAACAAACCACCTGCTTCCTGCCGAAGTCTCGTGTTGTTAAATGTGTGGACAGAAATAGAACCGGGTAACCTTGCAGTAGAGTCAGAATAGATAAAATGGGCAGTGGGAGGAAAATCACCGACCAACACGGCAGTTATTCATACACGGAGCATCACCGTGTATCTCTGTGTGTTTTTAGAAGAGGAAACATCTGAGGAATTATGGGAATTGAGATACTAGAGGTTATGCTGAGACAATCAGACCAGGAGTTGCCATTAATAAAATATTACTATATGACTTTATTTAATTTGAATCTTAATCACACAGTGCTACATGATTGGATCAAGCAACAGCAACTGATGACTATTTCTTCAATTAGTTGTTTAGTCTATTAAATGTAAAAAACAATAGGAAAATGCCCATCACATGTAGAGCTGAAACAATTAGTAAAAGTGATTAGTTGTTAGGCAGAAAATTTATTGGCAACAAGCTTCATAATTAATTAATCGTTTAAATCTTTTTGTTTGACCCTTTGTACCAAAGGGATGCAATTTATTTCAAAATTCGTACCAACAACAAACTGATCTACTTACAAGTACTGTGTGTGTGTATCCAAAGCCTGATATATCTGATTCCTATATATTATTAGACATGTCAATGAGCCACAATGTTGCACTGGGTGACATGATCCTTCACCACAAAGATTACAGTCTTACTTTGTTTAGAAATAGCTTCAAAGACTAATAACAGCTATCACGTTTTCAGTCTCAGGAGAGTAGTTCTGTGTAAGGCAGACGCCACTGAGCATGTGCAGGAATTTGGTTCCTTTTTTACAGAGTTTGGCTAGCTTGTTGTGCCTACATAACCCAACCTCTTGACTCTGTACTACACTGTAAATTTCTCAAAGAACTTCAGTGCAAACGTGATCGCTGTTATTAATCTTTGGAGCCGTTTCTAAGCAAATTAGCTTGATTGTAATCTTTGTAATGAAGGAAGATGTCACTCAGTGCAGCAGTGTGGCTCACTCACGTGTTTTTAAAGGCCCCATTAAAACAGAATTTAGTGTCTTTAGCTTCTGTGCTGTGACGTATTTCCTTGTTAAACAGAAAATTTGAGTAATGTACAGTTACAAGAGGGATTTAAATGAAATCTTTCGCATTTGATTGAACTGCTAAAAAAAGTGGGCGGGGCTTAGAGTTTAGCACGAGACGGAGCTGCAGAGGACTGTTGGCTCCACACACACACCTCCCTCACCTGTTGTCAGATCAGGAGGAGGAAAAGGGAGAGATGAATGAATTAAACGTCAGCCACATTGTTTTGGAAATGAAAAACACACATCTCTTCCTGTCTCTCTCCATATTACTCTGTTAGCTACTATGACCCACAAATGGTGAAGTACAGTTTTATATGATGGGTGTGGCTGGCTGCTTGCCCAAAGTCACATCTGATTGGATGAAGTTTTGTAAACGCCTCTGATTTAGTGCTGTCAATCTTCCTCTATAATCCAATTCCAATTTTCATTCCTTATTATTTTTAATATTTGAATAATATTCAAAATTTTAATTCTCAAATTTAGCTTGTTATTAATATTTACTATGTACCGATACACTGTATACACAGGCTTATGCTTTGCCAATGCTACTGTCAGCATGTGGTTGTTATACGTTCTGTCCACTAGGGGGCATCTCAACATTACCAGTAAATAGGTGCTAGCTTTCTTGCTAAGTAATAATTAAGCTAAGGCACAAAATGTATGATGTTAATTAAAATATAAATATTAAATAAGCTTTTATCGTACTGGATCATAGTAATATAACTACGCACTAAGCTAAAAAATAAATAAATCCACGTCAGTATGTGCTTATTTACACCAATAGGTGACGTGGTATTTGTGTCGGGACACACTGTAGCCCTAATGATCACCCTGAACTGCAGCTGCAGCACTGATCACTCAGGCTCAAGTCTTTTACTGTGGATGTGCTTTTTAAAAAATTTTCCATTTGTTGATGGAAATCTAAACACTTTCCACACATCGCTTCTTAAATGGTCAGGGGCAATGATCTCTGTGGGTGCGTCGCTCTCTGCCATTCCTGATATGGCAATGTTAGAGGTTGACGGTCGCACATTGAATATGAGATTGTGATTCAGTCAGACTGAGAAAACTTTATTATTCATCAGACATGACAAAAGCATTTCGTTTTCACATGTCAGTAGGCCAAGGTGAGAAGTTGCAAGTTAGCACAACACATTAAAAAAAAATTAAAACATACACATTCAAACAGTGAATTCAGCATTTGATTAGTATTCATTTCTTTACTGTTTGATTCATATTCGACTCCTGAGATTTGTTCCCACAGCCCTACCCCCAGTGCAGGATGAGTCATCAAACATTTGAAACCGTTTCACAGGAAGAGAAGAAACAGGGATTCTCATATAATAAAACTCTTTTTGACATATTCGGCATATAAAAAGAGATAAATGAAGAATTAACACAGATTAAGATTAAAATTTGGAAAATGTTTTTTACATTTCTTTTGTAAGAAGAGTTTTTAAGAGTTTTTAGACAACAATGGAAGTCTACAGCACAGAGGAATAAAGATATAGTATATCAGGCTTTGGATACAATTCATTGTTGGTTTGGCTCTGCCCAACAATTATTCATACTATTGATAAATCTGCAGATTGGTTTGTTTTGTTTTTCAGTCCTTTGATCTATAAAATATCCGAAAATAGTAATACATCTTGCAACATGACATGACAATCTAACAGTCCAACACCCAAAGATATTTAATCTACAGTCATATAAAATGAGTAATTTTCAAGTCTGATGAGCTTGAACTAGAGAATATTTAGCAATTTTCTTTAAAAAAAAATGACTTCAGCAATGAATTAATCATGAAAACTGCAATTCATTTTCTATCAGTTTCTCTCAGCTTTAACTAAAATGATTAAAACACAATATTAAAATGGTAACGTCTCAGAGTTAAGTGAATTGAATACCAAGCCAAGAACAGACATAATATTAATACAGCTTTTGTCACAACATTTCTGAAATACTGCCTTTTTAACAGCTCACCACTTTTCCAGACACACAGCAGAGTCACTCTCATCTAAATATTTTCAACTTGGACGTAGTACCTTAAGAGTTATAGCCTTAAATTGCTATATCTCTCAGAGCTGCTTTACACAGTCATAAATTAGTGTGTCTTTTTAAGTAAACAAGAGAATAACCGTTGAGAAATGTTTGTCACAGAGAACATTAATCTCTCCTACTTGTTTTTATTGTGAGCTCCCGTATGAAACATTCCCTGTCTGTGTTAGATCTCGATATTCAGTCATTATAAAAATCTGTTTCTCGCGACACATTTGTTTTTGTAACAACACTGCCTGTGACGAGTCTCCAGATTTGATGAGAATCTGAACAAACAGTCGCTGTGCCGTTCTGGAAATGGAGATGTGAGGGTTTTTTTTTTTTTTTTTTTTGTTGTTGAAATCGCGGCCTCATTTTGGAGTCCGGTTGAAGCACCTGCTCCTGACTCAGCTGTGACTCATGGGTGGTTGATGAGGCTCAGTCACACCCATCTTATTCACACAAACAAACACAAACCAGGGGATTCCCTACAGCCCAAGGCAGGACGTGCTGCTACAGAAGTCTCAGTCAGATACGTCTGGCTGTCTGAAGACTTGAAACTTCAGTGGCTGAGAAGCATTAATTGATCGCTGCTCATTGGCAGTTTCTGGGCCACAAGGACACACACACACAGGACATGCTGTACATACAACACCTCTGGTAATGTAACCTTTCATGACATGGATATCCGATCCTGTTACTTTGGTCTGTATTGTGTGAAGATATAGCAATATTATAATGCACTGGCTCTCAAAGTGGTATTGATTGGCCCAGCTGTTGCTAAGTGAGCTCTGCTAACAAAAGGGAACATGGCAGTAGAAGTATTGTCTGTCTCGTCAGTGGTGTTTATCGTGCTCCTCTGCCATCTGTTTAACAGATGAGACGACTTAGAAGATTAACAAAATCAATTTAAGTGCAAGTCTGTATACGGACGGTTTGGGTTTCCAGTTTGTGCTTAGTAGTATCACTGAGTGGAGATCTGCCTGCTTTGATTACACATGTTTAGAAAACAGTTTTTATCAGTTTTTTTAAATTCTTTTTCAGCTGCAGCAGGAAGTGTAGTTTGTGTTTGGTGAACTAACTGGAAGGCATGACGGGCTTCCTGTGCAGTGGCTGGTCATGTGAATGTGATTTGGGTGGAATCACTCGGTGATTCATTTAGGGTGCCCTTTATCCAATAATCCTTCAGTACTGGGTATATGGCAAGTGGAATCAAGCTCTATACAGGCTGTGTTACACCAGTACATAACAGCTGGTCATTTTTACACTTCAGTTTTCATATGGATTAAACAAACAAGATATAATGTGTTAATTAGTGAGCTGTAGAGGTGCTGGTAGGTGGATTTTGTTACCTTTGGATAGAGCTATGCTAACTGTTTCCACCAGTTTTCAGCTAAGCTACTGTCTTCTGGCTGTAGCTTCACATTTAACAGACAGACCTGAGAGTGGTATCGATTATCTTATTTAGCTCTTGGCAAGAAAGTGAATAAATGTATTTCCCAACTTTAACTCCATAACATAAATCTTGTTATGGTGATTGCTCTGCTTGAAAGCGTATCATGTGGCCTTACAGAACAGGAAGTGTTTATGTCTAAGTCCTGATGAATCCATTTTGAAAACAAACTTTTATATATGTATATAAAATTTGTATTTGCAAATCAGGAAAACTTCTCTCTCCTTTGATATTCAGATTAAATTTATTCAGCCATGCTAGCGGCTCTGTGAGCCTGTAGGTCTTTGAGCTAAATGCTAACATGCTAACATTTACAATGCTGATAACACCATCTTAGTTTAGGGAGTTAGCATGCTAACATTTGCTAATTAGTGTCGAACACGAAGTAAAGCTGTGGCTCATGGGAATGTCATTGCATGTTTTTTGGTCGTAAACCAAAGTACTGGACAACTCTGATGATGGTGGTACCTGAAAAGTTTATGGATCACCAAAGTTCTTATAATTCATATCATTGCTGAGGGGAACAATGTCAAAATTTCAGTGCAATTAATCAAACAGTTGTTGAGACATTTCACTTAAAACATGTGAACCTCATGGTGATGTCAGGGGATCAACAAAGTCAGTAGGATTAATCCTCCTGGGACCATGAATGTCTCTACAAAATTTTATGGCAGTCCAACAATAGTTCCAATAGTTATTGAGATATTTCAGTCTGACATTGCCCTCCCTTTAGCCACGCTGCTAATGTGGTTAAAAATTAACAGAAAAATGGTTTGGTGTATTCTCAACTGGTTCCTTTCATATCTTACTGGTCTCTCAGTAGATACAGAGACACTCATCCACTCATCTACTTTCTGCTTTACTCAAAGGTTCCATCTTCATACTACTGCTCGCTATCAGTATGCTTACTGACATCATTCACAGGCCCTTCAAGCTCCTGTAGTGTGCTTCAGCCTTACCTTGGTAATCTCTTACATAATGATAACCCTGCTGTTAAACACATCAGGGTGCGTTTTTTTTTTAAACTCAAACAGTCTTGATGATTAAATTGAGACTTAGACAATACAATATTCTCTGACTGAGAACCGTCCGCAAAAGGAAACCTCTATATATTTTACCCAATGTCTGCAATTAGTCCAGAATTCAACCACACAACAGCTATTATCTAAATCTAAGGTGTGACTGTGTTGTTTTAGCTTTACTTCACAGTGACTGTGAGGGACGTCCAGCAGTAATAAGTGACCTGACGTGGACCGGACTTGTTGTTTAGTGTTTCCAGTCGTCCAAGAGGCCTCAACAGTTCTTTTTACTGCTGATATGCTGATGGTCATTCAGAGGATGAGCAGTGAATCACTGATCAACAGGGAACCTGGAGAACAAAGTCAAGAAAGCCTTCTGTACACAGATACTTAACCACATAGTTTACCTTTGAAGTTTATAATTGATTTTTGCTGCTCTAGAACATCACCGCATCTTTAACCTTCTAATCCTCTACAAGCCAGTCGCAACCTGAAGTTTCTACTGGTGAAAACTTTCTGTAAAGCCATCAGAACTGTGGAGAATAACAGCCTGAAGAGGTCAAACTTCATTCTTCAGTGTCTGATGTGATATTTTACTTAGTTTTCTATTTGGACTTAAGAGTTCTGTCATTTGGTGTTCATTTTACAAACTGCACATCAGAGCTACAAATAGATTAATCGTTTGGCAGATCAGCAGAACATTAATCAGCAATTATTTTAATAATCATTTAATCATGTCGGTCTTTTTTTGAACAAAAAAAACCACCAAAAATTCTCTGGTTCCAGCTTTTCAAATGTGAGGATATTATCTCATTTCTCTGTTTTATGTTGGACAAAACAAGATGTTTGAAGACATTATCTTGAGCTCTGGGACAGTTTTCTGTTACATTTTGACATTTTTAGACTAAACAATTAATTGATCGATTAAAAAACCTATTTGGTAGATTAATCAGTAATGAGAATAATCATGAATTTACAGCCCTAAATTTAAGCAAAATGGTTCCAGGTTCTGACATGTGAATGACTTCTGGTTTTCATTGTCCTCTATGATTAAATATCTTTGGGTTTTGGTTTGTTGGATGGACAAAAATGCTTTTATTATGTCACTGTGGGCTCAGAGAACTTGTGATTACATTTTTTTTTGCCATTTTTAGACATTCTATAGACCAAATAATAAATCTTTTCATCAAGAAAATAATCTGTAAATTACAATGACCCTGACCCCTTTATTTTTCTTGCCTTTAAGCTGTTTTATAACTAAATGTCTTCAGACGACCCAACTGTAGTCATATCTGTTGTGCTGTTTTAGCTTTAGTGCCGAAATGATTTGACTGTTAATTCAGTAGTTGATCATTAGAAAATAAACAACTATTTGAATATTTGATGTAGTTTTAAGTTATTTATTAGGTAAAAATACAAAATATTCTCTTGTTCTTGCCTCTTAATGTGAAGATTTGCTTATTTTCTCTGTTGATTCTCACTGTAAAACCATTTTCTGACATCTTACAAACTGAACAACAAATCAATTAATTGAGACAATAATCCACAGATTAAGTGATGCTGAAAATAATTATTTGCAACTCTACTTGGCTTAACATGCCAGCAGTCAATATCAAGAAGTGGGTGTTATTTTTTAAAATGGTGGGTATCTCTTTTTGGATCAGTATTTCTCCAGCACTGATGTCTCCTGAGGGACGAATGCAGGGAATTGATCTCTGAAGCGCCCCGAGTTGTGTGAAACGGGGGAACCACAACTCAGCCGCTCTGTATGCCTGCCGTGATAATCTGTCCGAGCTAGATTGATTTTTGATTTCGCTGTAGCTTTCTGAAGAAGCAGCAGCCTCGCCAGAGACTTTTGTTTTATTCATTAGTTCACTCAAGACTTTTCCACAGGATCTGATGCTAATAGCCTTGGTCAGGCTTCTTATCTCCTGTTCCTCGGCTGATTCATAATGCCTTCAGGCGTGGGAGCTCAGTACGCTCATTTAGGATGGCAATTATGTGAGAGTGGCGGTGATCATTCTCAGTATCTCTGCTCAGTGAAAAGGAAATAGAAAATTGCATTGAGTATCCAAACGTTATCAGTGATAATTCTGCATGTCTGACAGAGAAGATGGAAACTTCTTCTGTGACTTAAGAGTAAGACTGAGACTTTAAAGTGTGCGAGAGAGATAGAGAGAGAGATGGTAGAGATTTTGAGTGACAGAGATTTGTGTCTTCTTGTCTCCTAAGGCAGGGAAACTTTTCACAGTTCTGGTGTAAATGGCTGATTGTTGAAGCTAGCTCGCTTTTTTTGGCAAGTTGGAATATTCACTTCAACAGGGGAAATAAGGCCCTCACACCCAGCCTGGGTCCCATAAGAAGAGGAAGGATATGGGGGCAGATATATACACCCGAGCTGAATGGACAAGGCTTTTATTTATTTATGAGAGGAAGACCGGAGAGGAACAACAATGCTAATCCCGACAAGGAAATACAGCTCCCTTGTGTTTGAAGTGGGCTCGTTGTCAACCAAACAGCTGCTGACATCATGTGAATAGACAGTGCCCGTACCACATTTGAGGCAGCGAGCAAGGAGGGCAAAGAGCTGAGGCACACTAGTGTTACGACGCTCTCAGCGTGTAATGCAGCAGGGTGAATGGATTTGGATGAGTTTGCTTGAAGTAGTCTGCTCGTGGGCTCTATACAGCACATGAAGCAACTCTAATTACTGGGTAAGATTTGTTGTTTTTCATCTTCAGGTTTAGTTTTATCTACTATATTATCAACTAATAATGTTTTTTAGATTCCTTGTTTTGACCACAAGAGCTGTGAGAGTTGAGTATTTGTTTTGTGCTTCGAGATGATGACACATACTTTTGCTTCATTCAAAAACTAGGAGACTTCCTGTGGTTTCATTAGAGCTGAAAAGATTCAGAGATGAATTGATTTAGTTGATCTACAGAAAATGAATCAGCATCTTTTTTAATAGTTAATCGTTTTGGTCGTAATTCAAGGAAAAATGCTATTCATTCACTAGTTTCAGCTTCCCAGTTGTGCTGCTTTTGTCTGTTTTATATCATTGTGAACTGATTATCTTTGGGTTTTGGACTGTTGGTCTGACAAAACAAGATGTTTAAAGACATCATGAGGGACTCTGGGAAACTGGAAAATGTCAAACAATCAACTGAGGGAATAAAGGACACCTTAATCAATCATGAAAATATTCGTTAGTTACTTACTTTTAAATTTTTTGTCAACTAGATCGCGTCAAACATAAAGGTTCATCTTAAAGCAGGTCAATAGGGCTGCAACTCGATTGATCTGTCGATTGTTTTCTCGATTAATCGATTGTTGTTGGTCCACAAAATCCCAGAAAATAATGAAAAGTGTTGATCACTGTTGCCTGAAGCCCATGATGACATCCATAAATGTCTTGTTTTGTCCTGAACAACAGTTCATACCTTGAAGATGTTCAGTTTATTATCATCGAGGACTAAATAAACCCGAAAATATTCACATTTGAGAAGCTGGAATCAGAGAATTTGGACTTTTTTCCTTAATAAATAACTCAAAAAGATTTATTGATAAACAGAATAGTTGGTGATTAATTTAATAGTCGGCAACTATTTAATTAATCGACTGACAGTTAAATAAGCCAACGGAAAACTCTAGTTGCTACGAGAGGCAGATGAAACTCATTCACGTGGAGGCTTTTTGCTTTGTCAATAACTGCAGCAGATTTAGTTGACGGACCAGAAACAAGTGGAGTAGAAGGCTCTAATGGACGTCTCAATCAGCAAAGAAGCCAGTCTTTGTGTGGGTTATTGCAGATAATGTGAGTTTATTACACACAAATCAGGCTTAAAAGGCTCCAGCGGGATAGTAGTGAGCCTGCCTCTCTAATGGGGCCGATGTAAGTGGCTGCTGAGTCATATTCCCTCAGTGATCTCAAAGGCTTTTGTTCCTAATATATTCATGCCAAAGCCTCTCTTGTTGCATGTCACCTCGCCCAATGTGGTCATTGTTGACATTCAGACTCGCCACGAAGAAAGCGCTCTGCCTTCAGCGTTCGCACTAGGATTAGAGCTTTTCATTTGTTTAGATATGATAATGCAGTGTCTTTCTGTCAAAATAGAGGAATTACCAGAATGTGAATTAGGTTGTGTCCCTGAAATAACTTTGTAGAGAGAATCCCCACATTGGAAAACATCCACACTTACAGTACAAGGCAGCGAGGCTAAGCTGAGTTCATCTCATGACCTGAACTGCAGCGATTTTTTTCCCCTTTGAGGATTAAGTTGTTATTGTCTTGAGTGAAAATACACACAGGTGTGACATTTGTCTTCGTGGCAGAGTTTCCAGCTGCAGCTGTGTCAAGTTTCCCTTTGTAAACACACGCCGGCCTTTGACATAAAGACTCCCTTTTTATTAAACTGGGACATGCACTTTAAAAACTGCTATAAGTCATAATTTCTGGAATGTAGTCATGAGATACTGGCGAGATTTCAGTGAGGAAAACTGTGACTGATGCGAGGCTGGCACCGGATCTGTGTTATAGGTCAAACTATCGGGCTTTTACAGTATGTCATCTACAAAGAAGACTTTTTTTAGGGTGCTTGTCTGGGTGGAGTTCGAGCTGAATCAATTTATAAGTAAGTCATTTATCAAGAACAACTGCCAAACATTTGCGACTTTTAGCTTCTCAAATGTGAAGATCTGCTGCTTTCCTCTGGTTTGTATCATTGTAAATTCAATACTGTTTAGTTCTGGACTGTCGGTCAGACAAAGCCTCGGGCTCTAGGAAATTGTGACCAAAATATTTCACTATTTTCAAATAATATATTGTGAAGACTAAACGAAATAGACTAATCAAAAATGAAATGTATTTGTCAGTGGCAGCCTTAGATGGAGGACATGATTATTCTGTTATTCCAACCGATTTAACAAGAGCTGTAATTAGTTTAGTTGCTTGTTACGCAGAAGGTCATTGGTGTCTTTAGCAGATCGTTTGCTTCAGTCACTTTACATGTTCATTTGCATTACACAAATCACAGCAGGTGAACAACAACAACAACAATCCACACGGCTTCAGTGAGTCAGTCGAGCGAGCGAGAGCTACAAAAACAGGTTCATCATCTCAGCATGGTCTGTGCGTATCAGGGATAAAGTGATTTTTAAAACGCGGCGCCATTAAACGGCCTCTACCACAGCTGAGACCAGGCAGTCGGGCAGAGAAGAATGTAAACACGTGCCGGAAAGGCAGGAGGCAGAGCATCATCATCATCATCATCCTTCCATGGAAACCTGTTAATGATCTCATGGTAGGATTTGATCCACATGCGCAGGCAAGCCGACTAATTAAACATACAAATGGCAATTAGATGGAATTCCCATAAGCCATATAACAATCGGCCCAGTGGAGTAGAAAAAGACAAACATAACACAGCGCAGACACGTAGTCGCTGCTGTACTCGATACACAGTCAGTGCTGGTTGTTTGTGTTGTTGTAGGCAAAGATGGATCTCTTGGTGAAATTGCACTGGTTGTAAGGATGAACGGTTAATTGTTTTTATGTCCAAACTGTGATTTGAAAGTGAAATTTTCAATTCTCAGGAGCCACAGTTTAATAGACATAATTAATAGTGCCTTAGTGAGCTATAGCAACTGAAAGTTTAAGCAACTGTTGATTTCACCAGCTATAATAACAACTGTCACTGATCATTTTACTGAGCTGTAGCTAATTAACATTGGTTCCATGAGACAAACAGTGGAGTCTTCCTCTATAAAAATGATCTATCACCTGACATCAGTTCAGACAGGAAGCTAGCTGGTAGCTCAGTGGTTGTTGAGTGTTAATAAATAGAGGTGCACTTTTGACTGTCATGATTATATTTTAAAGGTGCTTTTTTGTGATTTTCTGTTATTTTTATTCTGTTATGTCAGATGTCTCTTCATCACATACTTCATATATTATAAATCCATTATAATTTTGTTACCTTGTTCCATGCTGTATTTCTGTAATTTGTCTTCTTCTTCTATTCTGTACACACAACATCTATTGCACGTCTGTCCATCCTGGGAGAGGGATCCCTCCTCTGTTGCTCTTCTTGAGATTTCGTCCATATTCTTTTTCCTGTTTTTAAAGGTTTTTTCAGAGTTTTTTATCATTTGAATGGAGGGTCTAAAGACAGAGGATGTTGTATTGCTGTACAGATTGTAAAGCCTCCTGAGGCAAACTTGTCATCGAGCTATACAAATAAAATTGACTTGACTTAACATGTCTACGTTAAACATAGTCAAATATTCAAAACTGCTCCCTGCAAGACAAGAACCAGGGTTTCAACTTGCTCTGAACGCTATGTTTACAAAATTAACTCCACTTCCTCCTTTTGATGACATCAGATTATTTGCGTATTTGCCCAAAAACAGTCGTCCGTTCTGTAGCCTCTGTTGCTAAAGTTGTCCACTCTCATATTTCGAATCGGATTCAGGCTCGGACATGTACAGATGTAAAGTTTCTGCTTCATGTAATGAACGAGAAAAAGAAGAGAAATCCTACTAGTACGGTTTGTTGACGTGGCCTCCTGAGCTGAGGTGCAGCTTCCAGAAGCTGACCAATCAGAACAGAGTGAGCTCATCAGGAGGGCGGGCCTTAAAGAGACAGGAACTAAAACGGCCTGTTTCAGACAGAGGCTGAACTGAGGGGCTGCATTAAGGGTCTGTATAAGTTAAATAAGGAGTTTTTTTTTTTGAACTGCAAATCATGCAAAGATAATCCAGTAGAGCCCCAGAATATAAATATAGACCTAGCAATGCCAGTGTAACCCGACTGACTTTCAAGGCTGATATTGACATTGGAAAAGTGCAGAGCTTACTTCAGTTTCTTGTTTGTTCCCCCTGCCGGAGCTCAACCTGCCAGCTGCTGTCAATCAAACCCAGACACTGACATGCTTCTCCAGCGGCTGAGACAGAAAAGGAGCATTTCTCATATTTCTTCTTCTTCCTTTTTAATAGCAAAAATACTATCGGAAATACATTTTAAAAGTTACTTTTCTCTGTTTTTAGTGCTGCTTCAATGTATCTGCTTCTATTTATGTACAAACAAGATAAATGTGTGATTATACTTAGTGCAGTCATGTCTTATTTAACACAATGTAGACCACAAATACAGGCCTAGAGTTTAATTTATAGAAAATTAAAGCACAGTTGCAAAATTGTTCAGAAAAGTTGTAATTAGATATTTTCCTCAAATTGTTCAGCTGGAATTACTAGTAAGTGAAAACCTCAGTTGTTTGAACTTAAGGTTGTTGAAAACGCAGTAGGTGTAATCATGAACCTGTGAGACACTGGTCTGCCGCAGTGATTTGGCTTCCTAATGACTCTACAGCCTGGCTATCTACTGTAGATGACTATCTAACAGGAGGATCACACCACCATCAGCGGCCGGGAATACAGAGTGGCTCTTGTGTTTGGTAGGAGCGCTCAGGGAAATGCCGTCGGCCTAGAACTCAGTGACATTTCCTGAGGTAGTGCTCTTACCTACAGGGGCTTAAAGATTGCCCTTCACTACAAATTTCAATTTCCCAAGCAGTGTCGCCTACATCCCTGCGGCTCATGACCTCTCAAAGAATGACCCGGTGTGCTTCCTTTTTGGCACAGTGCACGCGTACTGTACATAGGAGAAAGAAAACAATTGTGAGACCTTTTTTTTGAATGATACTAAAAGAATGTGAGCGAAAGCTTTTGGGAACAGACTGGCCCTGGATCGGCGTGTCGTTGCTGTGTCTGCTGCCAGCTCATTTTTATTCCTCTCTCATTCTTTCACTTGTTTCCCTTCAAGACTCCAATCCCCTCATGTTTCTTAAAGATTCATAGCTTAGCTGCTCAGCTGTTCGGTCATGGTTTAATGTTACATGCTTTATCAGAGTCTGTAACTGTAATGTCGTCAGTTATGCTGCTCATACACAGCGGCGTGAACCGGTCAGAGAGGTCGAAGTTATCCGTGCCCGCGTGTGAGAAGGACTGAAGCCGTAGCAGAGGAGCGGCTGTGACGACATTTACAGTGTGTGAAACAGGTTTTTATCTCCTTTCCTTTGAAGCGGAGGACTACTTCCTACTACTACTTTCTTATCTTTTTCTGGTCTTTTCTGGAGCAGTCTTCTTTTTTGTCCTCCTTTTTCTCTGAGGAGTTACCAGCTGTATAGTCTTTTAGAGGTTGGCAGGATCCATGACCTAGTTAAATATGGACTGAGAACAGGAAACAGAAGAGGAATGAATGGCTAATGGGAGCTCGACTCGCTTTCTGGGCCCCACCTCTGC
This sequence comes from Thunnus maccoyii, assembly GCF_910596095.1. Taxonomy (NCBI): domain Eukaryota; kingdom Metazoa; phylum Chordata; class Actinopteri; order Scombriformes; family Scombridae; genus Thunnus; species Thunnus maccoyii. Next base: position 28,788,867 of record NC_056536.1, on the reverse strand, counting down.
TTGTCTTTTGAATGGTTTCAAGCTCTTTTACTCTGCCTCTCCATATTGATCAGTGCTTTTACCAGCTCTCCATTTTTCTCTAAATCGTTGCTGTGTAAGTACCTCTAGGACAGACAAATGGACTCTAGTGGAGGGCTATGACTATGCATGTGAGAGCCCTGAGAGATTTAGAGCAGCTTTCTGTTTTTCATGATGTAATTAGGACGACCAATTAGCACAGATGTCGCTAGCGCCATTAATCGCCAAGCAGAAATAGAAATGGCAATTATTGACACCTTCATTCTTCTTTTTATGAACTCACTCTCAGCTGTCGGCCTTTCAGGTTGTGGAAGTGCTTCTGAAGTGCCCCCCTTTTCTGCCCACTCTCTCTGTCTGCATTGGTCATCTTCAGTTGCTTCTGAAATAGCTCAGCACAGTGATTTTTTTTTTTTTTAAATCTCTAGCCGATATTGTGTGTCACGTTGACTCTACTGAAGTAGAAACGCACAGGACACACCGATTAGTCCTCCCACAGGTCCTGCAGACCATTAAAAGAAAGACAGCAAATTGATTTTATGTGCTTCTTGGTACACCTCCATAGCCGCCTGACATCCTCTCCTCCCTCTGATAGGTGTAATGAGAGCGCTGGTCATGGACAGATGATGGACGTGGAGACGTCGTACTCAGACTTCATCAACTGTGATCGCACAGGCCGCAGGAACGCAGTGCCCGACATCGCAGGTGAGGGGACAGCAGGGGCCAGCACCAGTGAACTCACCAAAGACCTGGCAGGGATGGACTTGAAGGCTGCAGGTCAGTGTACCCGCATCTGAATAATACATGAGGAGAGAGGGGAGAGATTTGTATACATACTGTGTGTACCATACCATATACTACACGCCTGAGTGCACAGAATATGAAAACACAGACAGGTGGTTTTGCTCTGCTTGTGGTCTCAGCGGGATTTGATTGTTTCCTCAGTAAATGAGTCGTAACGGCAGCACAATGACAGATAGTCTTTGCTTCCTCTTCTACCAGCAGAGTGTCAGATTGTTAGGAGGAACATGTCTGAATGTGACGCAAATGTTCTCAGTCTGACCATTGTGTGTTACTGTACATCGTTGTTCTTGCTGACTTCCTTTTTAGTCAAAGATAACTTTCCCATGACATGATAACTAATTTGACCACAATAAATCGACCTACTCTAACGCCGCTGTGGTGGGAAGTTTCAAATTTGGAAAATAATCTCATATCATGCTGACACTATTGCCAGAGGAAGTTGTAGTTCCTTCCTCAGGATTCTCATGAGTGTTTTTCTTTCTTGAGCCTGAAAGCAGATTTATTGCCTGCTGAAAGGAATGCCAAATAACTTTTTAGCTTGATTATATGCGCGATTATAGCTGCAGCAATTACTCGATTAAAGTTTAGATTCACAATTTTTCAAGTCAGGCGCCCATAGGAACATTGAAACAGGTTTTGCTTGTTGTAATCATCCCTCGTGTTCATACTCACCATTAAGAGATCCCTTCATAATGCACCTTTTTAAATGGAGGTGATGGGGGATAAAATCCACAGTCCTCCTTTCATGCAAAAGTATGTTTAAGTTTATCTCCAGCTACTACGAGGCTCCAGCCGTTAAAATTAGTCAAATCAAGTTCATATCTTTTGTGATATGATATCTTTTGTGTGAAGTCTTTGGTGTTTTTAGTACCAATTTCCTTCTTTTTGTTATTATACTTCCACCGCAGCTCAACAGGGAAACACAAAGAGGTAATTTTGCACTAAAAAGACAGAAACTTTCCATATTAGCTTCAGATAATCTTTTAAAAACATTTTTGCACAAAAAGATAACTGTGGATTTTGTTCCACATCACTTACATTGAAAACACATTTAGAGAGGATCTTTTAATGGTCAGTATAAACGGGAGGAACGATTACATCAAGAAAAACCTCTTTCATATGGATGTCTGACTATTGTTTTAAGACACGTGAACAATTGTGAACCTACCCTTTAATTGATCAGTCGATTGAGAGAAAATGAATCAGCAACTATTTTAAGAATCAAATAATTGTTTAAACAATTTTTCAAGCAAGAATGCACAACATTTGTTGGTCAAAGCTCTCAAATGTGAGAATTTGGTTGTCTTAAAGTACCGTAATTTAATATTTTGGGGTTTTGGACAGTTGGTTGGACAATGTAAGACATATGAGGACGTCACCTTAGACTCCACAATGTTGTGATGTTTTATTGACCAAATGATTAATCTATTAATCAAGAAAATAATCTGCAGATGAATCAATAATAAAAATTATTGTACCATACACAATGTGTATGTGGTGTAACTGATTTTTGTCCATATTGTCTCACATGTTTTCCTCTAGAAGGAGACCCGGGGGCCTCGCCAGCCCCCGAGGCTGAGGGCTCCACCAGCCAAGATGCCCAAGGAAGCGGAGGCCCATCCTAAACTCATCCGAAGACCGAAGGGGGGCAGAGTCAAGGAGTGATATGTAGATTGGAAGCAAGTGAAAGTGGAGAGATGGAAAAAGGAAAGAGAGAGTGTTTATTGGTTGTCCTAACTGGACATGAGGACACCTTCATTCACTACCAGCTTGTTTGGAGCCTCGGTGGCCCAAATGCATGACTTTTTATTGGATCAGATTGTAACACAGGGAACAGAACAGAGTAGAACTGACAATTGAGATGCTGCTCTTTTGCTTCATACTCTTGTTAGTCATTTATATTCCTGACGTGACAAGAAAGCACAGAAACTTTGGATGTCTGTGGAGATGGACTGAGCTGAACAGAATACATTTATAACACTCGAAACATCGTTCCAGCCTAATATGGAACCGTGTCTTGGAAGGCGTATTCATAATCATCTGTTTGTCATTTTCTTTCTATGTATGTGTGTGTGTTTGTGACCCTCTTGTTCTATTTCATTGTCAAGTCTTTTCTTATTTTAGTAAAAAGCATAGTCGCCATTATACTGTCGTGTATGGACTTCATATTTATTGCTAAATGTTCAGTGATAACTTTGTGATAGCAATTTTCTTTGTGTAATAAAATACTTATGAATCTACTGTAACATTTGTATTTTATGCTTTTAAGCGTAATTAAGGCTTCACAAGAGGCAATTTGCAGGTGTCTGTTGTACTGAACACATCAGGTGAAGGAGCTGTAAAGGTGGTGAGTTCAAGCCAACCAGGATTAACGAGTGCAGCGCTGAGTCCTACGAGAGCCATAAATATTATTGAATGCAGCTTTTGTGTGCATTAGGACGGCCACGGGAAGCCAGTGTTTACATTTCCACCTTGCATCGCCCCCAGTGTTCCCATTTATCTTCTTTTATACAATAAAGAAACAGAGGATGACAGAGCAGTTTATCTGCAAAGCTGCGTAGATTTTCAGCAATCTCTCTAAGTGCAAGGCTTGAGATAATTTCCTCTGCAAGAGTAATTGCTTCAAAAGCTCTTTTCTCCCTGTGCTGAGGTGACTTTATATCATAATGACGGTAGATATGGAAAAGGGGGATAATCAGCATAAGGAAACAGGGCTGACAGGCAGACAAATTTCATAATAGCTTTTATTATGATCAAAGAGGTTTTACAGAAGTGTCATAAATGTCGCAGTTATAAATGGAAGTGTTTTTTTTTTTTATTTAGAGAAATGAAAAAAAAAATTAAATAAATATATACATCAAAAGAAATCAAGAGTTAATTGTGAGATGTAAAACCACATTAAGTCAACAGTTGTTTGTCCAGCTAGATGACAGAAGTGTGCCACCTAGTGTCCAAATGTAAGACTAGGCTTTTGGTATTGAGCTGTTTTTACCTGATGTGTCCTGTGGTTTTACACGTGAAGGGCAAAAAGCACATATCAATTCCCTTACTTCACCCTTAAACTAAACGATAGATATTCACTGTAAACCATATTTCCCCCAGTAGGTAGCAAGTTCTTCATTTATCCTTTATGCTTATGAAAGTATATACTGTAGTGTTTTTAGACAGTGATGAACAACAAATAACCACATAACCTGACAAAAAGGTTCAAACTGTTTCTTCACTGTTTCTTCGAGTGTTCAGTAAATGTGCATCAAAAGCTTCCCTGATTCTTTTAATGACAACAGGATGTAAACACAAGATGAAGAATGCATCCAGAGTTTTGAAATAATGCATGCAACATAATCTGCTTCATAAACACAAAACACTTGCTTTCCCATATTTTTTTTGCAGAGCACCATGATATCCTCCGGAACCGCAGTGTAAACTAAAGTATGAAAGGTACTTCCTGACAATGGAGTTGACAAAACACAAGCCCTCGAGCTGATGATGTACAGGTATGTGAGGTGAAGGCAGCAGCCGTATGATTAAGAGTATATTTGATTTATTATTCTAAAGGCTTTGTTTGGTTACAAAGAGGAAAAAAAAAAGACATTGCATTGTGTGAAGAGCAGAGATTAAGAGTTCAGAGCGATTTCTCCCTGGGTTAGGTCACATTTTTTTCTTAGACTTCCTTGTCAGTGCTTGGTTTAAAAGGCAGTGTTCTCCATCCCATAGGCCTCGTGCAGTTTGTTGAGGAGCTCTTTCTTCTCCTCTTCAGGCAAGAAGCACGACTCTGCTGAACAGATGTTCTAAAAGACACAAAAATTCAATAAAGAACCATCTTAGTGTATTTCCAAATAGTATTAGTTCACAATTTTTCAAGTCTGTCTTAAAACAACAGTCAGGTGTCCATATGAACACTGAAAGAGGTTTTCCTCGCTGTAATCATTCCTCCTGTTCATACTGGCTGTTAAAAGATCCCCTTCAAATGCGCTTTCAGTGTAAGTGATGGGAGCCAAAATCCACAGTGTGTCCACACATTTTGTTCAAAAATGCATTTAAAAGTTGATGTGAAGCTTATATGAGGCTTCAGTAGTCTGAGTTAGTCATATCAAGTGGATATCTGCCACGTTTCTTTTTAGCATCAAATTCCCTCTTTGTGTTTCCTCGGACAGTGTTTCCCTGTTGAGCTGCGGTGGAAGTGTAGTAGCAAAAAGAGGGACTTTGGCACTTAAAAGACTAATGCTGAAAGATAATTTGATGCTTTAGAAGAGTTAGATAAGAAAACTTAGACCACCCTCATGTCTGTTCAGTAAATATGACTCTTCAGCCAGCAGCTGTTTAGCTTAGCTTAGCATAAAGGCTGAAAAAGCCTTAGCTCTGCCCAAAGGCCACTGCTGGTCACCTGTCAACAGCAAAGTGATGACAAGACTCCAGAAAGTCACTGCTCCCGGCCAAGAAATAGTCCAACACATATAAAACCATGATGTGTTTAATTATTTGGCAAGCTTGGTTTAAACAAATGAGATATAATGTGGTAATTAGCGAGATTTGCAGCTGCTGGTGGGCAAATTTCGTTACCTTTGCACAGAACCTGGCTAGCTGTTTCTCAGAAATAGATCTACAAATAACCCCCATAAAACCATAACTTGTAATTTTTACACTTCAGTTTTTGTACAAATTAAACAAATGAGATATAACATGTTAATCAGTGCAATGCTGGTAGGTGAATTTTGTTACCGTTTGACAGAACCAGGCTAACTGTTTCCACCTGTTTCCAGTCTTTATGCTAAGCTAAGCTAACAACTGCTGGATTTAGCCTAACATCCACTCTACTGACATGAGAGTGGTATTGATCTTCTCTCAGGAAGAAAGCGAATGCGAATTTCTCAAAATTGACAAACAATTCCTTTAATAATCCACTACAAACTCAATCCAAATACACTGACCAGATGCAGCCCGGATTGAAAGCACTTTGGTTAAAATGCATTAAGAAAAAAGCTTTTGTTCCTGCTTTAATTGGCAACCGTGGAAGGCGTTGCCACGCGCAGGGTGTCTACACGCCCTGCTATCATTTCAAATCATATTCAAATGCCTTCATCCTGTGAACTACCATTATAATTATTCATGCATTTGATCTCACCAGTCTTTTGAATTCGTCCTCGGTGAATCCCATATATTTCTGCGCGGTGCTGTAGTCGAGGTGCAGGGTTGAGTTGAAGATCAAAGGGTCATCTGTATTCAGGGAGTAGTTAGCTTTGTCCTTCCTGAACCTGCACAAAGGAAATGATCAAATCCAAACAGAAATATTTAAATGCCTTTAATGAAATCCTTTTATCAGACTGTCATGTAAAATAAAAGCAGCTCACGTGATGACGGGGTGCTTGGTGAAGTCTGGGTTGCAGGCACCTGTCAGCTTACTGGAAATGGGACACACCTGCAAACAGAACAGGCAGCACTGAGAAACCGCACTATTGCAGTTTTTCTCCTCTCTGTGAACTACTCAAGTGTCCACTAGGGGTCAGTGTATCACTGTGTTATGACTAATAAGGTACTGTAATAATGTCAACTACTGCATATCACTGTAATTACCTGATAAAATGATATATTTGTAATGATTAAAATCATGATTGTGTATCGTTGAACAAGGAACTGTACATTTAATAGATTAGACGAAATATAACTTGTATATTTGCAACAAGAAATCAAGAACTGTGTTTGTGATTCAGCCTTTTGATGACAATAGCGATTACAATTCTGTTTCCTTACCTCAAAGTGCATATTTTGAGCCAGTAGTTGTTTGTACAGGGTTTGGTCCTCCAGGGTTCTGTAACCATGTCCAACCCTTTCAGCTTTCAACACTTCTACAGCCTAAAATATCAGACAGGGGTCATGACATAGACGGAAAAGGTTACAAACCGCAAAAAAAAAAAAATCCTCAATGTAGTACATGTCAACAGAAACTGCAGGGTATTTCTAGAGGCACACTCACAACTGTTGTGAAATAGCTGAGCTGTCACTTTGAAGGATGGCTTCTTAGAGAGTGGCCACGTGTTTTGGCAGCCACAGTTCAGTGAGACATGCAGTCGTTGTTGTTGCATTGTAGTTGAGAAGGGTACAATTTTTTGCTGCCCAACAGTAAAATAATTACAGTATATCCATGTACACATGTATTTGTGTATTGGCATTGATATGAATGACTCAACATTGAAGTAAAAACCTTCAGTCCATTGAAATTTTAAGGCAATCCCAATCTGCAGTGGTGGAAAGTAACTAAATACATTTACTCAAGTACTTAATTTTGAGGTACTTGTAATTAAGTATTTCCATTTTTTACTACTTTATACTTCCACTCCACTACATTTCAGAGGGAAATATTGTACTTTCTACTCCACAACATTTATTTGACAGCTTCAGTTACTTTTCAGATGAAGATTTGACACAATGGATAATATAACAAGCTTTTAAAATGCAACACATTGTTAAAGATGAAACCAGTGGTTTCCAACCTTTTTGGCTTTTGATGTCTTACAAAAAGCAGTGTGTAGTCGGGGTCACATTTCAGATGTCTATGAGTTGTCAACAGCTCCACCAAATAGTGATTTTTCCCTCTAAACTTCTCACATGGTTTCATTTCAATAAATGTTCAAATGATCCAATATTTCACCACAAATCAAATATTAGAGAAAAAATTCAAAAACTGAAAACAGATTTGTGTATCAGAACTTTGTTTTTTCTTCTTTCCTCTCACATTAATCATCTCACAACCCCTCAGATTTATCTGCTGACCCTTTGGAGGGGCCACTGGACTAAACTAGCTAACTGCATATGGAGTAGTTCAAACTAGCTCCATATCCAGCAGCTACAATAATAACATGCTGTTTACACACTGATTATTCAGTATTAATAATCTAATGACGTCATATATAATAATATATCAGTCAGAGGCACCGAACCACATTGCTGAATTGATACTTTTATTTACGTTAAGGAATATTTGTACTTTTTCCACCACTGCAAATCTGTTTAAACCTTCAACTTGCCAACACTAAACAAAAACTTCTGTTGTTTCTTTTGGATCTCTGCCCCCTGGTTTAATCATCTCTATTGTTAGGACACCACTTTATTGTTTTGTTGCTGATACAAGGTGTACTAGGCAGTTCACTGCACTGCAATGAAGTCCTCAGATGACACTTTCACCTCACTCAGAAATGTCTCACGTTATTGTTGAAGAGCTTACCTCCTTCACCACTGACGGCGGGCCCACCTCTCCTGCATGAACTGTTCGGTGGATCCCACTACGCACTGCTTCCTGTCAACAAAATCAATCATAGAAGACATCAGCAATCAAACAGCACAGCCAAACATCTGGTTTTCACATCTGTGATCCTGCAGTATCTACTGAGTGCCTTTTTATCATTTAGACAGGTTTTTGAACACGCTTGCTTTGCTTTGTTTCAACATTCGCCATATATACACTTAAACAAAGATTGACTTACTAATACAGACTAGTTTGATCACTTCCTTTCATTTCAGCATTCTCAACCTCATACAAACTAAGTGAGCCTTGCCTGATCTTGGAGTATTTATCTAGAGGTCATGTAGTTTTGAAGATAAACCTAAATATTAGAGTGGACTCTGCTCTGTGGGTTCTGCTTCTTGTTAATAATTGAACCATGTTTCTGGATCTTCCATCAATATAGATTCACCTTGATAGGATGTCAATGTGTACATTTCTGGAAAGCTGAATAGCATGCATAATATAGTTGTATAATAATAATAATAAAGTTTAATTTTATGGCACCTATCAAACCCAGAGATTACAAAGGACAAAGGCAACAGAAAAAAATATGCATACTGTACAAATTCCACATAATAAATCATATACTTTGTACATAAACCCACATAGAAACACTTATGAATTCTATTTCATACAAATACTATTTATTCCAAACGGCACACACATAAGTACACACATGCAGACAACCAAATTAACTTTGATTTTGATAAAAAATAAACTTTCAGAAATGTTTTTAAAAGAGGGTTGTGGTTTTGCAAACCTCAGAATTTTGGAATTTTTGGAATTTTGGAGGGAAAAATTAGCTTGTCAACAAACTATGTGTGATACCCGCAAATACAATACTTGTGCAACATCACACAACAGACTCTGGATTATTTAGATTTTTGTGGCCAGCTTATGAGTTATTGACCAATTGTTGGCCTCACATGACTTGTAGCTTCATTATCATACAAGTGGAGGCAGTGAGAGAATGTAGAGAATTTTTAGTACCCCTACACACAACGTGCACCATCCCAAGTATCTGTGACTGAGGTAGCAAGGGCGTAGATTTGGTTTTAATTTTGGTAAGGACATTTCTTTTCTTTTTTACACTTGCCCTCTATCTCTCTTTTCTCTTTCATATGCACACATGCGTGCACATACACACATTAAGAGCCTGACTCTGCGAAAAGTTTGCTTTATTGAATATGTATTTGCTGATATAACAGGCAATAATTGTTCTCTGATGTTAGATATATTTTACATTTTAGTTTATTGATGTAAATCTCAGACTGAAATTAAAATTTAAAATCGACATATGATAGATGTTCACAATAACTGCAATAAGATAATAACTGTATAGAAACCTGTAAGTAATGTGCTGCTCTGTTTGAACCAACTCTCTGCTGTTTTCAGACTCCAGCTGAGATTCTGTAGCTCTGTGCTTCTTTTAGTTTGTTGAATGATATCTTTAAATAATCTCAAAAACTTCTACTTGTATTATTTTTCATTCCTTGACATCAGAGCTCACCTGAGAGGCTGCAGCTCACCTCTCTGTGTGCCTCTGTGCTGCTCAGGCTGCTGCTGACGGGATTTTCAAAATTAAGTGATGCCTACACATTCATAAACGAATCATTTGAACAAGCTGCAGCTAATTTATCTTATAAATAATCCATGTTATTATGAACCATATTCAATAATTACTCATCCACTTTTTGAAAAGGGGAGGGTTTAGGTTATAAATTGTATTGTATTTATTGGGCCAACGTAAGGTTTTAAACGTAAATGTTAACATTTGATGTATTGCACCAGAGTTAGCTTTAAAGCTAATTTTCATCTGCAGTCCCTCGCAAATAAAACATATAACATCACAATAACAAACAGTACAAAGCAAAAAAAAAAGAAAGCAAAAAACACACAGGACACATTATACAAAATTCAAAGCTACACACAATAGCACATCACATACACCCACAATGTCAACTAGAAATTAATAATGTAAGCTTGTCAAATTAAAAGCAAGATTATTTGAGGTATTGAGGTTAATATGTATCCTAGTAAAGGAGAGAAATGTTCGGATTGATTACAGAAATATCATAAAAAATACAGAAATGTGAAAAAGAAATACCCAGTATTAATGCCAGACATCTCTAAAGGCAATTAACCTCTAAAACTATTCGTTTTCACATTGCAGTTAAATCTGGTGGGATCCAGAATCACCTTATCTGGGCTGAACTGTCATTATGCAGTCAACTCCACCCAGTCTGTGCAAGTAATTATTTTCAGGTCCACATCCAGCACTGTAGTGTATTAACTGATTAATCTGCCTCATTCATTATGGTCTGACGGGCAGAATTGATTACTTAAGTATTCTCTGAATTAATCAATAAATGCTGGCGGAAAAGCAAATTGGATTTTGAGAAGCATCAGAGCCTCGAGGAAATTGAAATATATTTTACTCCCGTATCGCGTCCTCATCAGTTTGAGACGATGATGATGCATTCTCTTGCAGGGGAAAGTAATCTATGTGGAAAAGTAGAACTGTCTGTCACCTGCAACGCTGAGCTCAAACCTGTTTGGCAAAGCCAGATCAGCATGTCAGCCCGTAGACCGTGCTATTAACCATGTTTTTACAGTATGAACTGTACATCTCCATGGTAGCTGATCCTGTATATTATATTCAGGCAGTTCAAAACAAGCCTGCCTTGTTAGCCAGTCAGATAAATGGTATCACATTAACTGGTGGATAGTAGATCATGTAGGTGCATAGGAGAGAAACTCTTGACTGTTTTCAGATAAATGTTAACATCAGAATGCACACAAGGACACTGCTAACATGCTGGTGTTTAGCAGGTATAATGTTTACCATGTTAACCATCTTAGTTTAGCATGTTAGCATGCTAACATTTGCACAAAGTACAGTTGAGGCTGATGGGACTGCAGGTCATAAACCAAAGTATTGGACAAATTAAAAATTCAACTTTAATTTTTGAGGTTAAGTGATCATCAAAGTTGTTGCAGTTAATCATGAATGTAAAATATTCCATGGCAACCCATTCAACCACTTTCAACACATTTCATTCAAAACTACAAATGTCAACCTGCTAGAGGTAAAGTCAGGTGATCATCAAAGTTCGTCACTGTCATTAGAAACATGCCATCAATGTCATGACAAGTCTGGACCACAGTGATGGACCGACCAACCAACTGACATCGCCTTTGCCAGAGCCATTAGCATAGCTAATAAAAAAAGCATCTAAGAGTATCTGTCTCCTGTAGTGTTTCCAAATCATCCACCCTCTCTATGAAACAGCTTCAAATTCTTTCTAAGGATTCCTGGAAGTTATTGGTGCGACAACTTACAGACATTTTTCCATCAGCCAGCAGCCAGTGGGAACATGCCCTTGTCTCACATGAATTATGACTATAAAATCTTTTTACAGCTACAAAATGGCACAATCAGTAAAAAATATGCCCACTATATTTTAATGCCAAGGTAAACAGTCTACAAATGTATTTACACTGTCTGCAGTTTTCCTCCAGTAATCACATTTCTTATTAAACTGTGTGAGAAATCATTTTGAAAAACACATTCAAGGGCACAAAACGCTCCTGTTAAGGCAGCAAAACAAGCTGCTGTTTATCCAACCTTGTTATTATTATCACCATTAGTATTGTTGATGTTGCAACACCAGTTTAAAGCTATGTGACTGTGCATGCGGCAGTGATTTAAGTATACAAAACAAAGACACATCAAAAACCCACACCTTTATTAGTCTTCCTCATGCCAGCCCTTAACAGGTCAGTCAGCATTATGTTGATGTTTCAACATGCTTACCTCATAGGCCTTCCTGTGTCCTGGATAGGCTTCACAGTTGAGTGACTCATCACCTGCCAAGTCAATAGCCACCACTCCCTCGTGGCGATATTTCTTACACAGCTCCACAACGTCCATGGACCAGCCTGAGGAATTAAAGCACATATATTACGTCACAGCTTGGTCCTGCCAACATGCATGCAGATGATGCATAGATGAAATGTGATGATACAGTCACAGCTTCACTCTACATCAATCTGCATCAAATCAACAGCTATGACAAGCACAAAACAACATTGACCTTCATGCAATGGTAACTACAGTGAACAGGATTTAAAGGAATTTGAGACATTTTTGGAAATTTGCTTATTTGCTGTCTTGCTGAGAGTTAGATGAGAATCTCATGTCTGTATTGTAAATATGATGCAACCACCAGCAGACAGATAGCTTAGCTAGCCTGGTTCTGTCTAAAGGTAATAAAATGCACTTAGTAGAACCTCTAAAGCTCACTAGTAAACACTTCCTGTGGTCTTGGCTAGTTGCATGGCAACCTCGCTGTGACAATAAGATTCCAGGAAGCGACTGCTCCTGGCCAAGAAAGAGTCCAAAACTTAACTTGATGTGTTTACACTTCTTTTGTTATCAAGATTAAACAAACAAGATATAACATGTTAATTAGTGAGATTTAGAGGATTTACCTTTGGACAGAGCCAGGCCAGCTGTTTCCCCCTGTTTCCAGTCTTTATGCTAAGCTAAGCTATCTGTCTGCTGGTGGTAGCTTCACATTTAAATCTCATAATTACAAGAAAAGATCTCATAATTATGTCTTGCTAATTATGAGACAGTTTTCTCGTAATTATGAGATACTAAGTCATAATTATGAAAAAAGGCCTATATATTTTTTTTCATTGCAACACGCTTCCGTACGGTATCAATCTTCTTGTCTAACTCTCGGCAAGAAAGTGATAAAGCATATTCCCAAAAATGATGAACTATTCCTTTAATATGCTTAAGTTTGCATACAAATATCACTATATGAAAACCTGCACCATTTACGAAACCAAAGCAGTTAAATACATATGATGTGTACTAAATCATCATACAGTATTCATAATCAGAATATGACATACAGTCAGCGATATATTAGATCCTGTATTGGAATATTAGGCTGCGTGCTGTTTAAACACACAAACTACACACTGCTACACTACGGCTTGTAATTTGATCTTTTCCTAATACAGCCCATCATATTTTATTTTCCTATCTGTAATGACAAAATCAGATATCCTGCAGATGTTCAGGAAGTTTGTTACACAAAAATATCTCTAATCACCCGAGGATATTACAAAATATTATGGAATACAATATTTGCTCTTGGTTGCTCTGTTACAAAGAAACAGCTGCATGAATGGAGCGGATCAGATTTCTTACGGATATTACAACTGTTACTAAAGATACAACAACTTTCCTCGCTACCGATCTTACTTTACTGGTACGGCTTATAGACTGTATACGGTGAATGATACAGCTGCTGTCACTGGTATTACAACTACTACTACAACTATAAATACAAATATAGCATATATTAGTACTGTCCTGTGAGAACCATGTATCTCTGAAACAGAAACTTTTCATGAGCCAAGGAAAACTGTGCATTTTTCAAATAATCAGCATGTTTTCCAATTGTTTATTGTCTTAAGAAATGCTCTTAAACCTCTAATACATACTTAATCTGTCAATTTATTTGAAAAATTCACAATCAGTAAATTTGGATACATGGTTTCCACTGGATAGCGACAGGTGATATTAAGTAGTATGTATGTACTTTTATGTTCTACTCCTGCTCTTTATCTACTATGAGAACAAAGGCAGAGCTTTGAGACAGTACAATAAAGAGCCTTATCTCACAAGGTTGATTGGGCAGACAGGAGCATGAACAGTTCATTACTTGGCATGTGGCGCATGCAGCATAGAATGGACCTGGCTTTGATATTGAAGGCCCTCTCTCCCTCACTGAGGCCCTTGTTAACCAGATGCACCACCTCGTCTGGGCTCAGGTCGCCTCTAAGTGTAGGAAAAAGAAAATATTTAATATTTGTTTCTGAAAGCATGACACAAGTTTCAACAAGCAGACTAAAGTTATTCAAATAGAGACTTACTCCTCCTGGTCCCACGGGATGGGAACCACTTTAGTGTTAGCCAGAAAATGCGGGCTGTATCTGACCTCTACATAAATCACTCCTTCCTTCGCTTTGTCCTCCACAAACTCATAGGCTATCCTCTTTATGGCCTCTCTGTCTCCACTGAAAGAAAGAAAAAGTAAAACACAAAATAAATGACATTGACCTTGAGCTCTGATAAACTTATCTCTCTGGCACAAATAAAAGCATTAGCTGCTGCTACGCTATCACTCAAATTATGACAGCTTTCAAATAGAGCAATTTAAGTATTTACATGGTGTTACTGACACGATTATACTGACTTCATTTAAACATGTCCTCCACATATATGTTCGTATTAATAGTGATAGCTAACAATTAAGTATAGACTTCATTAGATGTATTCTTTTGACCAATGTCAACAATTTAATGTGTTTATATAAAATTATTGGAATTATTTTCCACATACAGATTAGGATTTAAAGGAGTAGAGGAAAAAATCTGTTAGGGAATGTACAAAAATGATTAGAGGGGGAGTGGTGGAGTTATGTATTTTTTCATTTTGCTGAAGAAAGGCTAGTGTGTCTATTTTTATATTTTATTTCAGCCTCCCCTTCAAGATATAAATAATCACATCAAAAAGATGTGTGGAATTTGTATGTGCCACGGACCAGAAAGGTTAGACCATAACAATCCTGCGTCTGTGTCAGGGCTTTATCATTTTCATCAAAATCAGTTAGTAAAACCAAAATGTTAGTTTTGAGATACAAAATCACAGCAGACAGCAGAAGAATAGACTATGACGTAACTGAAGGTCAGAATCACTTGTTGCCAACTTTTTCTACTAACTGGTGAATTTAAATGAAACGTTGACGGTTATTGTTTTGCCGAATGATAATATAACCAGTTTATTAATATGCACAAAGCTCCACATGTCTGTAATCAAGACATTTAGAGCTATGTTTAAACACAAAACCAAATTGGCTAATTGGCTCAATCAAGAGGGGGAGCCAATTAAAAATATTTTAAAAGCTGGGGATGCTCTTGTTTTTCTATAAAATAAAATGTAATATTAATCCCCCCTCCCCGTCCCAATAATTTTTCTCTTACATTCTCTTGGCTCTTACATTTTACATTAACATTTTGTCATTTGGCAGACACTTTTTATTGAAAGCGACTTACAAGCAAGACAAGATGAAGCATTAGAGGACAGTGACTCAACAGAGCTGTGGTACAAATTCTCAAGTAGCTGCCGGTACAAGTGCAATGAGAAAGATCACAGGTTGTTGTTGTTTTTTTTTTAAATGATCATTAAAGTAAGGAAATTTTACACCTCAAACATTTCTTTCTGTCTCACACGTGTGATCATGCTGCATGATAATACAGTGTAATGTAAAATATCAGGAGAATCATCACACCTCCATTTCCTCCCTTCCTTTAGACTCAGCAGCACACTTTTCGATGTTCTACATCACGTGATGGAGAACAACACCGCTTCTAGCATTTACACTGAAAGTGAATGCTCATCGTACAGGTCTGAATGCCTGCTGTTGTCCAGCGTCCTCTCATTACTCGCCCCCCTCCCTTTCACTCCCCCCCAGACAACAACAATTCTGCATGAGCTAAACTCAGCTAGCAAGTTCCCTATGTTGTTGAAGCTGTACTGCACACAAGGCTTTCAAGAGCCTTGATACAGAAGGGTCCATTCAGCACAACAGAGCGCTGCAGTCCAGCCACTACAGACCGTCATTGTTGTGAGCTTTTACGGCCATTGAGTATCTGAGAGACTGTATTTGGTCTTTTATAAACAGTTCAGCCCCGTCGCTGGAGGACTAAATATAAGACAGAGTGATACTGGAAAGGGTTCGCCAACAACTTTACTCTCCTCACGTTTGGTTGCCAAGGTGACACTTGATCTCTATAATGATGTGATCCTGTTCTGCATGTCTGGCATTTAGAATGAAACCCCTCCCCATCATGCTGCAGAACTACGTTACATAATCCTGCTGTGTCTTACATCCCAATCCAACCAATCACAAACACAGCGGGCCTACTACTCACTCTGGCTTTAAAACACTTCCAATGCATTATAATTGTCATAACCGCATGTGTGTGATAACAAACTGCATGAATGGACTCTGACCCACACCGTAGACCTTGGTGAAATAACATTTCTGTGAGGGGAACCCTGACCCTTAACTCACTCAAGTGTCTCTCTTTGTACACCCTTTCACCTGCTCAGCAAGAAAACACCTTGGTTAATTATGAAACTGAATCCTTAAAGGTGATATGTCGGCACTTACGCAATCACATGCATGTACTCAGCGAACTTCCCCAGGAACTCAGTGAGGGTGGCAGGCTTTTGGACAATAATAATCCGTGTCATCTCCTCCACGGTATTTGCTGGCAGAGTGATGCCGCGTCTCCTATAAGGAGAAGAGAGAGAAAAAAGCAACAGTTCAGGGACAGTAGTGAAAGTTATAGCACTGCTTCATTTTTAGCTCAAATTGGAAAAAAAATGTATTGCAAGTTTCCCTGTTTTGCCCTTCTTTCTCAAAAAGAAAGTTCAACAGAGGACTGTTGTTTGTAATGTATTGAAGCCTGAGCTATTGACTTGACATTGTTATGGTTTTCTGTCTCACAACTTGAATGTTTTGGTTCACTCTCATAGCGGTCATCAACCTTGTTTACAGACACAGCAGGCAGCTGTGTTCAGCTCGAAAGGTCAGATAAACCCACGGTACACTACATGCTCAGCACCAAGTGGTGGTCAGATAAGTTAGCAACTAGATGGTGAATATAGTGGAACATTTTGTAGCTTGCAGCTAGCAACAGCTAAATATTTCCTTTAAGAGTTGGTGGAAACCAAAACAGAGCTAAAAGGAGAGTGAATATTGGACTTAAAGTCATCGGGTGGACAGAAACACGACTCTCAACAAATGCTAATGTTGCTCCATGGCTTCTATATATGTACATAGGCAACTGTTTGATAACATCTGCCTATGTACACATGTTAGCCATATCAACATTATAAGGTGATAAATACATTTTAGTGTTTACATCCTTTTGCGCTGCTCCCAAGTGCCGAAAGAAATCAATTAATGCAGGTTTTTAAAAAATCTGATAATGAGAGATTAGCAACATAAACAAAAAAAAAAGCAAACTTGTCAGTGCTCTCCAGTAACTATGTCATGGAAAAACTCTTTGCAATTTTCTGCAAACATCTTTGACATTTCTGTGCTGTAATTACCTGTTATTATCAGCTAACATATATGCTTGTACTGATACATCTGTGATAATCTAACATCCGCCCAGCCAAGCTCTGTTTTACTTTAATAGTTATTCACAAGTACAAATAATAGATTAAATAGGTTAAGTGTTTTTTTTTTTTACAAACCCCACAGAGGAACGATGACGTTTTCTTATGTACTTACATATGTAAACATGTGAGTCTGAATCTCAGTACAAACACATACAGTAAAATCTAAAGTCAATATTGAAGAATCCTAACTTACTTGGCAACATCGAGAATAGTCTGCACCCTGATAGCGCCATCAAGATGCACATGCAGCTCAACCTGTGGATGAGAAAAATACACGGTACTAAATAATCAGTCTAGCAAAATAAGTTATTCTGATACACATAAGAGATACAGTAAAACATAAGATAACTCTCTAGTGTTAAAAAGAGAGCAGCAAGAGCAGTGACACTGGTGCAGTTCAATGTTTTGGCTGCAGCCCATCATGAATGCAGTACGCATGACTGGGCAACAAGTGGTGAAAAGGCCAGGGGTGCCTGAGAAGGGTCAAAGAAGAGTGTTCTGGCTCTGGAGAGCCGTGATTTATTCCAGCAGATGATATCAATAAATCTCTTTTCCTTCTTCAACAGCTGAGCCCTGAGCTACAGTTATCGGTCAGGGTGAAATTAAATTAAAAATATCCAACCAGGGACCTTTATTTCTTCTCTCTCTCTGGTGTAGCGTGATGAAGAAGAAAGAGAGCGTGGTTATGGGAATCAGCTCTAAACTAAAACTTCTTACGTGCACCAAAAGCTGCAGCTTGATTTTCCATGGCAGTGATATCATAGTTTTATCTTTTCTCATTTCTCAGATTATATTCTACATTCCTTACTTTGAGTCATTGGATCCATTAACACACTATTTTCTACCAAAGTTAGATCAGTTTTGGTTATTTCAAATGGGAGATTTCCATATTTCTTTTTTCCTCTGCAGCTGTTCTCGCTTCTCTTCCACTCCACCTCTATTTTGGAAAGCACAAACTAAAATGACATACCCAAATTAAAGTGGCTGTAGTTGCTGAACCACAATGTCTACGTGCATAAACGAGGTCTTGCCAAAAACGGAAACCTCTCAAAGTTTCTTTAGAAACCTGTCTGGCTTTGACTGTCAAGGTCAAGGGTAGTGTGGGGCTGTCAACAAAATGCCAGTGAATACCTGCCTCAAATTTGAGGAGGACAGCACACAGAATGACAACAGTGTTACAATGTTCTTGTCATGAAAAGGTCGAGACAGATTTCCAAAAAAAGCCATGTTTTTGTAATCAGGAGGCTCTTACTGATTGCTGCAATACCACACAGGGTGTGATGTAGAGAGACAAGAAGAGGAGAGAGGGCCAACTAGCGGATGGACAAAAGTTGGCAGAGTTTGGTTGGGAAAAAAAAAGATGTCTTTACTTCTGTATATTGATCAGGATTTAGCAATATTTGAATCAGAATCTGATGAAAACACCCAACACAGTCTTGATGAAGCTGATTATCTGAGTTTTTGAGTATTAAACTTTGATTAAAGAATAGCAAAAGATCTTTTTTACTTTGATTGTTGCTTATGAAGTATAGTAGAGTGAATATTTGATGTTATATAGAAATACTTGATTTGAGGACAAGTTTTCAGGGGCTTTAAATACATTCTTTAATCTGCAACTATTAGTTGATTAATCCATTAGTCAGATTAGACAGAAAATTAATCGGCAACTGTTTTGATAATCAATTAATTGTTTTGAGTTGTTTTTTAAGCTTCTTAAATGTGAATATTTTCTGGTTGCTTTAGTCTTCTGCGATAGTAAACTGAATGTCTTTGAGCTGTTGGTCGGGACAAAACAAGACATTTAAGGATGTCATCTTGGGCTTTTGGAGACAGTGATCGTCATTTTTCACCATTTTCTGACATTTAATGGACCAAATGACTAATTGATTCACTGATAAAATAATTAAGATTAATTGATAATGATAATAATTGTTTCTTGCAGCCCTACTCTGGACGACTAAATGTAAGCGCATCAGTTAAAATGTCATAAAACTCTAAAACTCTGTTGGTTCTATGAACTCTGATGGAGCAGTCATGTAGCAGACTCATGATCACTGTTGAGCTTCATCCAGCTGTTGCTCTGGACAGCTCCAGCTGTTCCATACATGGAAAACTTGGACCCATCACGTGTCAAAGAGGAAACGTTTAAAACAAAACATTTTAGAGACATTTTGAGAACAAAACCACAGCGAAGGATGTTGTTAACATCTGTTAAAAGCTGGTTTTGGAAATATGGTAAAGGTCACAGCACTCAGAGGGATTTCCTAAAGGAAGTATCAGAATATATGATGGTGTAAAAGGATGGAGCTGTCAGAGTCCAAGTACATCTCCAATTTAACTCTAAAAAGATACTGAAGTTAAGATACTGTAAGATCACCCACCCTCATTACGAGAAAAAGTCCTTGTAAAAGTACAGACGCATTAGCAAGTATCAAAGTAGTACTTCTTACTATAAACAGAATGGACCCTGTCAGTGTTGTAGTACAGTATGTTATTATATTATTGGATCATTATTACAGAAACATTAAGATGTAAGTGGTACTTAAATGTAAATGTAAACAACTTTACATGCAGTTGGGTAGTTTAATCCATAAGAAAGCATCGTATTATATGACCTGATCATATATATTGAAAAGTAATGAAAAACTAAAGCTGACAGACTAGTGGAGAGTAGACTAGAGTAGAAAAATTGGAATGGAAATGTAAGTATGATACTGGAGTAAATAGTACGTAGTTAATTTCCACTGCTGACTGTGTGTAATGTTCAAAACAACTTAATAGTCTTTAGTCATATATCCTTAATTAAAGCTTTATTGTCAAGAGAAAGCCCCACAAAACATTTTATAAGTTTTTAACCATTATAACTAAAAGGAAAAGTGCCAGATTGTGAATGGAGTAATGAAATGTGACATCTGTTTTCTTTTAGGAACAAACTTCCCCTGCAGACTGAACTGAAGTTATTTTGGATTTCCAGTTGTGCATGCAAATCTGAATACTCCCTGACAGTATGTGTTAAAAACGTACATCTTGGTTGGAAAAAAAACACCAATAAACCAAATATTTCTGGTGCATTATAACTAGAGCTGAAACAATTAGCCAATTAATCGATTAATGAGCAACAGAGAATTGATCTGCAACTATTTTGATAATCGATGAATCGTTTAAGTCATTTTTCAAGCAAAAATACCAAAAAATAACGTACATTCATTTCTTAAAGATGCACTCTTGTGATAACTTGCTGCTTTTTCTGTTTTATATCATTGTAAACTGAACATCTTTGGGTTTTGGGATGTTGGTTGAACCAAACGACATTTAAAGATGTCATCTTGGACTCTTCTTTCTAAAACTGTTATATCTGTTTTATTCTATTTTAGCTTATTCTTCTTAATCTTCTATTATATTTTACTCTTTAAAATCCAATTTAAGTGTCTTTTTATATTGTCTTCTTTTACATCTTGTTTTAATGTCCTTTATATCTTATGTAAAGCCTTGTTGAAAGATGCTATACAAATACATTTGCCCTGATGACGTGTAGGGAAAACGAATGATAAAGAAAATACCTTTTGCTTACACAGTAATCCAAATTATGATTATTTGCAGCTATAATTATGCTGCTCAAAACCTTCCAACCTTTATAATAAGTAAAAACATGTAAAGTTGTACAGCTATGTCCATCTGTGTGTGACTGTGAAGTAAAAATTTGGAAAAAATAGAAAAAAATCTTGAGATCAGATGTTTCTACCCAAATATTTACAACAAGTAATGTATACTACTGAGACAGTCTTTTGTTTACATCTATTTTCATCCCTCAAAAGTGGTGAGAGCTGTGAGACTCAAGACGGCTGGTTAACTCATTTGCAAGTTGAGGAAATCCTGTGGCTTCTTTCAGTAAACACAGGTCTTCCTGTAGTACATTATGGTACGGTTACATACATCTACTGATTTGAGTCAGCATCTGAGCAATCCAGCCGTGTGTCTTGTTGATTGAAGTTTCATATCGCATGTGAGATAATATCTAACAATCTGTGACGGTTCTGCAAGAAGATGATGATTAATGCCCCCAAACTGACACAATTACTCAACTCTCGGAAACCAGATAATATCGGAAGTTCATATCTCTTATCTGACAAGCACTCAGCTCTACTTGTGACAGCCAATGCAATATTTTTTTTTCTCTGTCAGATTAATGTAGTCTATATTTTTACTTTAATAATGTTCATCTGATGCAGCCATACCAGAGTGTAACCCCAAAACAGAACAGAGACTTACACTCTTACAAAGGTTAGAGCTGAAATAATTATATCAGTTTCCAGTTAAATGACATAAAATTTATCTGCAATTATTTTGATAATTGATTAATGGTTTAGGTCATTTTTTTACCCAGACAGCAGATGGAAGTGGGCCACTTCAGACAATGATGCGGTACAGCTGGCCTTCTTCTGGCCCGGACAAAATGAAAAACAGTAAATATGGCCCAAATATCCCAAAATCAAATATGGGCCTTTTCTGGTAATGATGTGGTGCTCTCAGTTATGTGTATTCTGGATGTGGGCCAGTTCTGGTTCATCTGGTCTGTTCTTGTTTGATATACGGTTTGCTTGTGGCCCAGATCTGGGAAACAGGAGCGGACCACCAAAGTGCCATCATTCCATGCGATTTGTGGGCCGGATGAAAGTGCCGAAAGTGTCGGGTGTGGGCCAGATCTGGGACACAGCAATTTTGCTATCTGGGTAAGCAAGATTTCAAAACTTCTCTAGTTCTAGTGTCTAACTTGTAAGGATGTACTGTTTCTCCCTGTTTTATATCACTGTAACTGAATATTTTTGGGTTTTGGACTGTTGGTCGGACAAAAGAAGACATTTAAAGATGTTACATCAGGCTTTAGGACATCATTCACTATTTTCTGACATTTTGTAGACAAAATGCTGAATCAATTAATCTAGAAAACAGTTAACAATGAATAAATAATCCTAAATAGGAGCACTACTCACTTGTAAGTATTTGCTTCTTTTCTTCGTCTTACTCTATGTGACAGTAAACTGAATCTCTAAGTTTTGGACTTTTAGTCGGATAAAACAAAGATGTCACCTTGGGATTCAGAGACTAGTGATGGACATTTTTCACTGTTTTATAGTATATAGTATAAGATTTGAGCACATCCTGTAATAACCCCATTAGAGCTGCATCAACTGGTTGATTAATGTTAATTTGATAATCAAATAATCATTTTAGTCATTTTTTAAGCTAAAATGCCAAACATTTTCTAGTTTTAGCTTCTCAAATGTGAGTATTTGAGGCTTTTCTGTGTCACACATCATAGTAAACTAAATATCTTTGGATTTTGGACTGCTGATTGGACAAAACAAGACAAATGAAGACTTTACCTTGAGCTCTATGAGAACAGAAAAGGCATTTTCAACTACTTTCTGGCGTTTTATAGCAAAATTATTAATTGATTAATCAAGAAAATAATCAGACGATTAACCGATAATGAAAATAATCATTATTTGCAGCCCTAGTGTTGCTATACTGTAACCGACGTCGGCATATGAAGCGTGGACAGTAAAGAGGTGAAGCACAAAACATGAACCCCATCAGAGGTATCAATTCTACAACAGCAAATTAATATTTAATTACATTATCTCTGCAAGCAACCACCACTCCTCAGCTTCTCTCCTTTTGCAATTCATGAGCTCTCACTGGCACACACACACATTCACACTCACTGTGTGGCAACATTTGTGTGCGTGTGTGTGAGTGTGTGTTCTTTCCACATCTCTGTCACTGAGCTGGTTTCCTGTCTTCTTATCAGTCAGCCCCTGCGCAGCCCAGGTGCATGCTCAGACTCCAAAGGGCACAAGTGAGTATATATTTCATGCCTGTATGCCTGATGTGCATGTCAAACTACCTGACCATTAAAGGTGCATTTCACTTATATGGTTTTGTTATGCTGGCCAGTTGTCTCTACCAGCCAATAAAAGAACTGCAATTAAGATATCTGGCAAAATATATATATTTTTAAAAGTGTTTCTGTGATTCTGTTAGAGGATGGTATGTCTTAAAACAACAGTCAGGTGTCTATATGAACACTGAAAGAGGTTTTCCTCATGTCATGGAAATTCTTCAATAAATGGATTTCACAAAGAGGAGTTGTCTTTCAGAGTTTGACCAAGAGACCAAGAGTCTGTGCAGACAAATGGGCCCCGAGCAGAGTTAAGCACTTACATTTATTACAGTCACACCGTTTCTGAACAGTCTGCAGCAGTTAATTTAAACTTCATGTGATCATGACCTTTGTTTATCACATGCTGTCAGTAAATGTCAAACCACATAGTCTAAGTTGGTTTCAGATAAACTTTTACATACATTTAAGGAGGACTGTGGATTTTGGTCCCCATCAATTACACCACAAGTGCATTATGAAGGGATCTTCTAATGGTCAATATGAACATGTTTCACAACATCTTTCAATGTTCCTTTTAGTCCTTTAAGTCCTTAAAGGCTGAAACTAATGATTATGTTCATTATTGATTAACCTGTCAGTATTTTCTTGATTAATCCATTTGTCATTTGGTCTTTAAAATGTCAGGAAATGGTGATAAATGTCGACTACTGTAACCCAAAGCCGACTGCGTGTGCAACTCATTACATTATGTGACACACATGTAATGAGTTGCACAATACTGTCCTGTCATTACGTTCACTCTGTGGGCGAGGGGTCTATAATCTACTACAAGATCAGTCAACACTGTGTTTGAATACATGTTGCACTTTCAAAGCACACATGAGTGGCCTTACTAATACGTTATTGGTATTATGGATGATACAAATCCTCTTAGATAATTTAAGAACAATATAGAATGGCAATAATCACAGACATATTAGGCCTATGAGTCTTTTCAACAATTTTATACAACTTCCTTGAATCTGTGGAACATGTTAGTATTTTTTTTTGCAAAGAAATATGTTTGAATCAAACTATAATTTTCCAAGTCAAAAACTTTCCAGCATCTCTTTCTTCCCTTGTATTGAACATGTCACCAAATTTAAAATAAAATATTTCCATTCCTGCCTGGCTTCCTGACGCACTGTGCGGTAGGCTACAGTACATTAGGTAAGCAGTGTTCAGTGTTGCGGTGTCCAAAAGGCACAGCTGACTGGTGTCCCCATTGTGACATCATCAAGGGCAATAATTCCTAGCAGCTTGCTTAGGTTTGTTAATCTGAAGGATTACCATATTTATGTAATTTTCCCCCAGTGCCTAAATAACGTTTCCAAATCCATACAAAGAATAGGCAAAATCTATTTTCCATAATACGTCACCTTTACAACAGGACCCTCTCCCACTAGGACATGCACTGTCAGAAGAACCCTCACACATTACTGTCAATGAGTGTGAGCTACGTTTCGCAGGTAAATTGCTTCCAGTACTAATAACTGGACATACTTTCTAAATATCAAGTCAGAAATGTCTTTCATTAATACATTAAAATGCATAGATTTATACTATAGTCTTCAAAATGTTCCTTTTGCTGGGGGGTGCATGCCCCCAAACCCCACTAAAGGGTCTAGGACTCATGACCTCAGTATTTCTAAAATCCTGGCTACGGCACTGGATATAAAAGACACGCAAAGAGAGAGCGGTGAATAAAGTTTATTTTTAACATCTGATTCTTGATATATTTCTCTCATTTTGTAAGCATGCTTCTTCTTTCGGTCACGCGGGACTCTTAAACAGTGTTTACGCAATCATAGTGTGCGTAAAATGCAGGAAAAGCGCGCCCGTCAATTCACCACCTTTCTATCTGAATTATTAAAAAAACTCGTAGTAAAGTGAGTAGTCTCCGCTGTTTGATAACGTACCTTTGGCTTGTTGAATACCACTTGTTCAGAGGAGTGCTCGGCCATGGTGAAGAGCTTGCGGCTGCCGGAGTGCCTGCTGGTGCACAGAGAGCTGATGAGGACAGTGGAGCCGAAGCGTATCGCAGCTCGCTTGACTGCTGCATGCATGGCTTAGGACACGCCTTTGTTCAGCTACCGGCGAAAAAAAAAAAAAAAAAACACACACACACGCGCTGCAAGTATTCCTACTGTACTGCAAAACCGAATGGTTGCAACGGTGCAGCAGGCTGTGCGGTGCATTAATGTAGACTAACAGGTAGAAGGATTAGTAGCCCTGTATGGCAGCAGCTTTGCACCCATGTGATGAGAGCTTTACCACGGAGCTAATTAATTATGTTAAACCAGGTTACGACACAAAGCAATTTGTTATATTTATGTTAATGACTCAGCATATAGGCTGCAAAAAAATAACAGTTCATCCTGTAATGAATAAGTAGAATTAATTGAAAAAGGTTTCTAATTGTGGGGATTTAAAAGAGACACATTTACTACAAACTTTGAATACCTGCTGCTTTCTGAATTTTATAATTCTGTCTTCTCAGATGCTCTATCCTCTCCTCAGTGGATGCTGTGCTGTTTTGTAGAAATGCAAATTCAGATAAGACTTGCTCATTTAAACTCTGATATCTGACATGCAAAACTTCTCTAACACTTCATGTTGGTCCTGGAAACACTGGACCCTGTTTAACAGCTCAACACACAGCATTCACATTATGTATTACCTTAACATACCTTCCCCTGATTTTGTTTGAATAGCTCATGTAGCTCATACATTTATATCAAATTATTTTCACATTTGTATCTAATTTTGTATTTTTGTCTTGTACAGTTTGTATTTATTATGCTTATCGTTTAAAATATTCATAATTTTATGTTTAATTCTCAACGATGTATGGTTGTACAGTGCAGCTGACTGTTCGTTGTGCATATGACATTATGACAATAAAGATTACATTTTGATTTTATTGATTAAACCCCTACTGTGTGTATATAAAGTAATTTTTTACATCACCCATTCAATATTTATGTCAGCATTCCCTGCACTCTTACACGCTTTGGACTACTTGTATCCTTGTTTACAGTTAATAGAAACTGTTTGACCTGTATACAGACACTGTATGTTATTGTCTGTGTATCTATTTTTTCACCTATTTGCTTGTACATAAGACTCATATGTTTATGTTATCTTTGTTCAGTCTTGTTGTCCTTGTTCTGGCTGTATATCCATGTGTATCTTCCTGATGCTGAGCTGATTCTGATGTTGGATGTTCATATTACACTCTATATCTGTGATCGTACTTTTTACGCAGCACTACGACATCCCAAATCCCAAACAAGTCTGGATTTCTGTCATCTGAGTTTTAAAATAGTTTGTTTATAAGAGGTCTAACAGGGAGTTGGGGTCTGAGCGATAACATATGTTGGATAACATACTGAACATTTCTTTGTCTGTGAATGACTTTCTGGAGAACAAAAGGATCATATATTTGCTCATGCGTGGCCTATATAACATATAAAACTTAAAACACTGACTTGTTTAGGTGTAATAACAGGGCTTTAGGGTAATTTCTTTGTTCCGTCACCATCATTGAATATGCAAGTCCAGTTTGTGGCAAAGTGAAATGTTACCACTGCAATACTTTTCTACATGTTGGGGTTCAATAATATATTTAAAGGGGGAAAAAGTTAATTTCAAACTTATTATATTAATTATTATTCACACACACACACACACACACACACACACACACACACACACACACACACACACACACACACACACACACACACACACACAATGGTGTTTATAGGATCCCAAGCAGTGAGGAATCAGTGAACAAAACACAAGATCACTCCACAAAGCTGGAATCAGAGTCAAAACCGCTGGCGGTTCAAAATGTCAAGCTTGTTTACTCTGCTTTGGTTGCAGATTTACCAGCATCTCCTGAAACTGACCGAGTCATCATCACTGTCTTGTCATGTGAATGTCTGACGTTTCTCTTCTAGTTTCACTTCTGCTGCCCAGATGTCTGTTGTCTGCTGATAGTAATCTTTTTATAGTGCTTTGAAACACTGAGAAACATTTCTCTCAGTCATGTGTTTGCAAATCGTAGAGATGTTTTGAGCTTCGTATTGTGTCCCGGTGAATTAAAAGGTTCACAAGAGTCCCTTTACGGCTGTTAGTAGTTGTTTTCTTGAAGGATCAGACAAAAAAACAAAAACAAAAAAAGTTAACCCTGAGAAATGTGTAATGTTGGTAGTTTCAGTTTCATCCGTGAAGGTTTTTTGTTCCCTGCTGCAAACTCAACCCACCGGGGCAGAAGTAGATCTTTACTTGTAGTGCTCAAAGCTGGAAAATGACATTTGAACAGCTCATTTGAGATACGATTTCCTGGTTACTCAGGATAATCTACTGTTCTTACTGTCAGTATTTTGTTTTTTTATCAGAACTACTTTCCACTGAAAAAACAACTCTAGTGAAAACCTCTTCAAGTCTGAACTTGCACAGAGGTTTCATAGCCTGTGAAGCATCACCTGGTGTCTTTGTCGTTTAGCACCACCCTGTGGTTGAATACTGTATTATTAGTATGTAGCTGCAGCATTTTATTAGCAAGTAATGCAGTTTGTATTTTAATACATTGTGGTAATGAAAAGAAAAGATATCTTCCTCTATCTTCTCTTTCCTTTTCACCCCTACACAAAAAAGCATCCATTCCCTGCTCATTGGTGTTGAAACAGTCCTGCCGTTAGTTTTCCTGATCACATTCATGAAGATACGGGAGGTTGTGCAAGGAATGACTCTTGACATCTCATAAATCTGTTTTCTTATCAGATAACCCTAGTTTCACTCTTATTTGCACTACACTATCATGTTTGGAACAACTGCACCGCAGGCTATAAAACCATAAATGTGTAGAAGTAGTAGTAGTGGTCACAAGTCTGTGTAGAAACACGTGCAGTATTGTGAAACTGGCTTTTTATCAAAGAGGAGAATCCCACAAAAGTGAAATAACCAATAAAAAAATACCTGAAACATATTTTAATTCTCGGCTTTTGTCACATGAAGCCCAGTTCAATTCCTGACTGATGAAACACCTTTTTCTTTTCAACCTCCATCATATCAAAAGCGTATTATTCTTCAGTCTCTCCTTTGATCCACAGCACTGCATTGATTTCTCAGTGGCACAATTCCTGCCTGTCATACTGGTGGAATAGATTTGGTTTTCAAACACTGCACCAAGCCTTTCAACCTCTGTCAGATCAGAGCAGGGTACAATAGGAGCAGGCTCTAGTGGTCTTTTTATTTGCTGTTTTGGGTCTTCCCACATATCCCAGCTGTTTTTATACTCAGCTCAAATCTGTCTGAGTACCTATTTAATATGACAACACCGAAAAATCCTTATTTATCTCCATATTCTATGTCAAATATGTCTTTTTCACAGTTCCATTAAGTATCCAGGGCCATAGCTGGATTTTAGAAATACAGAAGTCAGACTGCCAAGAAAAAGAAAGTGACATCTTATGGTTATTTGTGTTTTTCACATTTCATTTATATTCAAGTTCCAATTCAATGTTTCAAATATATTTTCTATACATTTCACTTTCCTACATGAAGGTCTAAATGCTGTTGTCTTGTCCACACTGCTTTAATAAATTCTGGTATTAAAAGTAGTGAAATTTAAACCTGTAATCAATTGTCATACTTGAGGATTTGGATTAATTATTCATACATCAAGCAGCAGCATTATCAGTCATTTGGAGTTGTGTTTCTGTTCACCTGATGAATGTGAGTCTAATATTCACTCTCTTTTAACTCTGTTTTGGTCTTCACCAACTCCTGAGGGAAATATCTGTCTCTTTAGCTGCTAAATGCTAAATGCACCATGTTCACCAGCTAGTCACTAACTTTGTCTGTCTGCTGTGTGGTGCCGAGCAGGTAGCGTACAGCGGATTTTTAGAGTTTTTGTTTGCTGAAAACGATGCTGATTAGAGCAGTGAGAGTTAATCAAAACTACCTGAGTTAAAAGACACTAAAACACTTTGTAGAGTTGAGGGCAATTGATAGGTTAGTTAGTTCATTACTACTTATTACACATTACACACATTACACACATTCATTTGATCCATATTTTAATAAAACTATTGATTAGAGCCACTTTAAATAGGCTATGTCATATTATTACAATACCAATACCCACCAATTCTACAATACCCATTGTAGAATGAAAAATTCCTCCTAAACCTTTCGTATAACCTTCCTTAAAACCCCTTGAATTAAAAAAATATGGACATGACCTCAGTGTACTCAACATGAGTTATGGCCCTGTAAGAATCCCAGAGAGAATGGGAAAACCACACACTTAAAAAAAACAGACTTATTTCAATAAATGAAGATCAGTGTTTCTGCAAACCGCCCTCTTCAGGATGAAATACAACAGACATCTGACTGGTCGAGTCAGGACAGGTGCTACACATCAGGCCAATCAACCTAAGAGGTCAATCTAAGGGAAGCCTGAGACCAAACACGAGTCCACATCAATCAAAAAATCAACTTATACAAACCAGAAAAATACAGGACAAAGGTCAAGATAGAAAACATCTTACATTCAAGTAAGAAACTACACAATACAAATCTATATCTATGCAACAATGCCACAATTAGATAGTAAAGGGAAAGAAGGCAAGATAAAATGTATCACATATTTGAAAATTATGTGAAAAATAACTTACGATGGCAAAATGGCAAAGCAAGCAAGTATATACATATAAAAACATGGGTATGTGTATATATAAATATTAGATATAAAACATGTCATTACAGTACATTAACATTTAATCTCACCTACATGAATCCCCACATGAACCTGTTATCAAAAAGATGTTTAAAAATTATATGTATATACAGTAATGTACAATTTTTTGGGCATTTTAGATGTTTATATTCTTATTCATAATGCAATACTAGGCACACGAGGTGTCTGATCGGTCCCAAATTTATTCTGCAGCATGACAATGAGCTCAAACATTCAGCCAAAGTCATAAAGAAGTATCATCAGTGACAAGAAGAACAAGGAGTCCTGCAGCAGATGGTTTGGCCTCCACAGAGCCCTGATCTCAACGTCATGGAGTCAGTCTGGGATTACATAAAGAGACAGAAGCAGCTGAGACGTCTAAATCCACAGAAGAACTGCGGCAACTTCTCCAAGATGCAGAAACAACCGATCTGCCAAGTACCTGAAAAACTGTGTGCAGTTGTATCGAGGAGAACTGGAGCTGTTTTAAAGGCAAGGCTGCTCACACCAAATATTGATTTGATTTAAGTTTCTTCTGTTTACTGAACTTTGTATAAAGTTAACTAATGAAGAAAAACTATTCATGGCATTATTTTTGAAAGCATATTCAAAATATAACTTACAAAAAAAAGCTCAGAAAATCTAAAGTCAAGCCATCATTTAGGCCTTGACTGTATATAAAGATCGATTGAGATATTTTGGCTCCACTTCTGGGGAGCTCTCATGTCGTCCATCTTTATATACAATCAATGAGCCTAAAAACTTCTAGCAAGGAGTCGGAGCACAGGAGTGATTTAGGAAAACTCTCAGAGCAACTCTGAGCAAAGAAGGGACAGAAACTTTTACCTTAGTGAGGAGGTGTCATTGATCCCGTTGGTATGACTTTATGACTTGCTCTTTTAAAAGGTGTGATTGGTTGATCAAAAAAAAAGAAAAGAAAAGAAATAAAAATGCACTCTTAGTGATAATGTGCATAGAATAGACAGTGAAATCGACAGGCCTAATCATAGAATATTTTAAAGACATGGTGTAATTATGAATACTAATTTATGTAATGAACATCTGTTGAATAAGTTGTGAGCCATACTTTAAAAGTAGCCTATGAAATGTTTTAAAACACAAGCTTCCTTGCTCAGTAGCCTATTCACATACTGATAGTTATTATATTTATATTCCTTTGTTTATTTACCATGCTGGTCAGTACAGTACTTAATCTATTTGATATTAACAGGGGAACAATGGCTCAGCTTTTATCAGTTTCTGTGACTGATGGTCAGCCTATATAAGCATTTTTTTTCCCAGATGACAGCAAATTCCAAATTTTTCCATTTGCAAAATATCTTAGTGTTGTGATCACTTTAATTTCTTATAGCTGTATTGTGTTGCACTGGAGATGTGAGCACATCTCTAATGAGATCAACCACAAACATTATCCCTGCATGATCTAATCTGTAGCCTTTCATTAACTCACTGTCATTCAGTGTTTGGAGAATATTTCTCCCGCCTCTTTGTCTTTCTGCCATTTTCTCCTCTGCTTAAGAAACTCTTAAGCCTCTTAGAAGTCCTCCTCCCTACTCCTAACAGTTTTTCACCTTAGGAGTTCTCTTAAGGTCTAAGATGCTTTTAAATAGCTTTTATCTTTACCAGGATCTCGTCTCTGTAAGGGGAAATTTTTTGTACTCTTTGCACAAGGAAGCTTAATGACTACGGCCACTGAATGTGATAAACCCGCCATAAATGTTATTAATTACTACTGTGCTAAAGGTCATGACATCAAAATGTATGCCATGAATAAGGGGAGGATCAGATTATGTGTTAATAATTGTTTTAAATATGATAAGTTTCACGGACAAAGCTCTCTTGATACATGTAAATTGATGTTAAGGGACATTTTTTACTGCAGTACATGGATGTGTGATATAAACATATGAAATTTAAGGGATAATAAGGAAAACAGATATGAAACACTGATAAAATAAGAATAGTAATCAGTAAGTAAGTGTGTTCATAGTTGAGTTCAAGCAGCTATGATGAAATGTCAACTTTTCTGCATTGTAAACTACCCTTACTTGACCACTGGAGGTCTCTCTGACCATATGAAAAGACACTGAGCAGCATCTGGTATATATATCATTATATCATATTATCAAAAACAAAATCATTATATTCTATTGCTTACTGGGTCTGGTTACTAAAAATGTTCATCAAAATGCAACCTAGAAAAAGGAACTTTATCCCCATATATATATTATTTCCACATCAAAATATCCTCATTGTAAAAGGGTCCACTGTGTGGAGCCCATACTGCACCAAACAGGCCTGTATGTCTTATCAAGAATACACAGTTTCAGTGCTGCTTGGTGCTATTGTTTGGAGGGAAACTCAGACTTATTTCATAAACATAATACTCCTGCAGATGTGTAGCTTCATATATAAGAAAG
This sequence comes from Thunnus maccoyii, assembly GCF_910596095.1. Taxonomy (NCBI): domain Eukaryota; kingdom Metazoa; phylum Chordata; class Actinopteri; order Scombriformes; family Scombridae; genus Thunnus; species Thunnus maccoyii. Next base: position 28,756,353 of record NC_056536.1, on the reverse strand, counting down.
AAAGAATATTGGTCAGAGTTTCTGTTTTTGTGCCTCTCAGTGTTGCAGTAAAACAAGGTTGCTTCCCTTCTGTACCTTATAAGTACATTTACCAAAGTACTGTACTGAAATGCAATTTTGATGTACTTTTTACTTAAATATTCCCATTTTGTGCTACTTTCATACTTCTAAGCCACTAAATTTCAGAAGGAGATATTATACTTTTTCCACTACATTTAGCTCACAGCTTTAGTTATTTTACACATTAATAACAAATAAATAATAAAATCCACCTCACCTCAGATCCGCCTCGACATTACATGTTAATGCATCAATCATAATAATCTAATATAATATAAAATGTATAATAATAAGAATGTAATGCTGAGTGCTCTTACTTTTGATACTTGAAGTACATGTTGTTGCTGATACTTACATACTGAGTAAAATCTTTGGTTTGGAGTATTTTTTTTTACAGTAGGGTTTTGCTACTTTTACTTAAATAGAAGATAATTGCTATATAATCTGGAGCAGACTGAGAGGAAGTGTTGAATGAAGACATGTTTGGGTGAGATCATCCTCATCTTTCTGTATTTTGGATAATAACACATCAATGGCGGCAAGTTACACGATTTTAAACAAGTCTCTCAGCATTAAAACCTCCATGACACATTCACACACATATTACAGGATAAAACTCTTTACTCAAACTAAACTAAAAAAAAAAAAAAAATCAAACAAACATTGTGAGAAGTTACAATGCACGCTTGACTGTTTCCAAATTACCACTGGGAAAGCAACAGCACATCCTGACTACTCCCACACGTTGGCAACTGCAACATCATGCCATCACTGAACCATTTCACCTTATAATTCGGTTTTGGAGCGCTGTGCTGTGTCCAACACCCGATGTTTATCTCAGAGCTGTGGTCAGTCTGTTACGCTCAAGGACACTGAGCTGCATTCAAAATGTTATTGGTGTTGCCTCTGGAAAGTTATTGGAAGAATTAACACATGCGGAATTATTTCTATGATGTATCCCCTGGCTCCCAGAAAGCAGATAAACCGATCAATCCTGTGTTGTGATGTGAGCAGAATTCTTTCTAAATTAGTAGAAATGTTCCTCCAACATTCCCTCATGAGTCATGTGTCGCATGATGTTATTCTCAGTAAGCAGTACTGTAAAAATAGTCTGCAATTACATCCTGTCTTCATTAAATTCACCAGAAGAGACTAGCATGATTAAAAAATCCTCAGTGGTCTTCCAGTGTCTCAGGTGTCTCCAGCTGTCTGCAGAATATATCTTTCCTTTACCTGAAGTTAGCGCACAATCTCAGCTAAAAATATTGACACTGTGTACCATGGTAGGAAGTGGTTGTCTACATGACTTGAGTCCTTGTTCCTTATTTATTTGTTGCCATTTATTTTTAGTAACTGAAGCCAGAAATGAATGTGTTTTTTGGTTTAGGTGTGTCCACGAGTGCAGAAGGCTATTTCTACTCTGTGTTGCTGCAGCTCTCCACAAACACCTCCTGAACCCAGACTCGGACGAAAAAGTGTGTATAATGGTGGGGATGATATAATAAAATCCAAGTCAGGTCAAGCCGATGTCAAATCCAATGGGCTTTGCAACAACAGTAAGACCTAACTCAGAATAAGGGCTCTATACAGACAAAGAAAAACTCTCCTCTGAAAACCTTACATAAATATAAGTGAGAAAAATGGAAAAAAAATCTGAGGGGAAAAGATTCAAATAGATCCTTTATACTGCGGACACATCAAAAATCCCCATTTCAGCACTATAATTTGACTCCTAACCAAACTCACCTATGAAGAAATACAGTTTAAAGGGGACATTTCATGCACATTTCCAGGTCTTTATTTATATTCTGGGGCTCTACTGGAATATCTTTGCATGATTTACAGTTAAAAAAGCTCCTTATTTCTCATAATGATCCTTTATGCAGCCCCTCAGATCAGCTTGTATCTGAAACAGGATGTTTTAGCTCCTGTCTCTTTAAGGCCCCCCCTCTCGATGAGTCCGCTCTGTTTTGATTGGCCAGCAGCTACATAAACAAACAGTAGCATTAGGATTTCACTTCTTTTTCTTGTTCTTTACTTAAAATGGAAACTTCTTAGATACATCCTTACATGTTCAAGCCCAAATCTGATCCGTAATATATCCATGGACAATGTAAACAACCCGTGGAACAACCTTAGCAACAAAGGCTACAGATGGCTGTTTATGGGCATGCACGAACAATCTGATGTCATCACAAGGAAGAAGTAGAGGTGACATTACAAATGAAGTGGTCAGAGCAGGCTGAGTCTTTGACCATGTTTAACACAGATATACAACATCATAACAGTATACAAATGAAAGATAATTACAAAAAGCAGGGTATGTCCCCTTTAAGTAAGCTGTCATTTGATACTTGAGCAACATTCCTTGGGTTTTGATACAACATGTGATGCCGTACAGACAGTTGTTTCTACCTTTGCTGATACGTCTATCAGTGCAGCTGTCATGATGAGTAGGTGCGAATGAATGTCTGGACGGTGCGTGCTTTTCTTTTGTCGTTGTAGACACGGCAGTGACCTCGACCCTGTGTACGTCAGGAGGCGACCTTTGGTCAAAACGATGTCCTTATCGACGGCTCTGGGTGTTCCTGTGGCAACACTGTGGGATTTTCACACATTGAGCTGGAATGCCTGGAATTTTAGGTGTCAATTTAGGGAAAACATTTTGGCCGTGGCAGGAGTTATCCATGTTGGAAGAGCCCTGGTGTGTGTGTGTGTGTGTGTGTGTTTGTGTGTTTGTGTGTGTGTCTCTTACTACATCTGGACCACATCTTGACACATGAATCATATTAGAAGCAGTAATGTGCACATGCACAAAGACCTTACACAATCAGTTCTTAAAAAAAAAAAGAGAAAACATTCTCTGACAGGTTTCCATTTTGTGGTTTTCAATTCAGTCCTAGGACATTTTTAGACTTTTAGTGAGGAATTTAGGTAATTACTGTATTTAGTCTCTGGCTGAGTGGCTAGGTGGAATTAAATCATGTCTCAGTCCCTTGTTTTGGATATATTTAGACCACTAATTACTATTTAATATGTATATTACGTAATATAACAGCGGTGCACCTGTAGTATTTCCTCTTCAGTTTTGCAAGAATGGATTTCAGAGGAAACACCTGGACATGTGAGGGTACGTTTGTGGCTGTTCAGTATGTTATGTAAATGTTCAACAAATCTTCCATCTGCTTGGACATTTAGCTCTTCATCTTGTCTTTTTCCTCCCTATTAAAAATTTTATGACTTAGTTTGTTTAAAAAGGCACTTACTCTGCTTTTCAGGCTACCGCCCAGATTCATACCAGTGTGTTGGATGAAAATGGATGACTTTAAGACCTCCTCCAGTCACATTTTAAGACATATAAAAAATATCCTGCCTTGAATAATGATTTATGTCTAATATGTTTTTTCCACAAAGAAGTTCAATCACCTCATTAGAAATTCTTAAAATGAAGTCTCCTCCTTCTCCCTCACTAAAGAATCTGTGAATATGCAAATATTTTTTTTCAAAACTAGTTGTGATGTCCACAAATCATGCTCATAAGTACACCTTAAACTGGGATTTAAGGTGAGCACAGAGAAACTTTCCTTTTTCTGCAGATGAATGTAAAAACATCCCTCTAGTGTCAAACTACACTTACATCATTCTGCACAGTGAAGCTCAAACATCCAGGTGAAGTAACAAGAAGCAAAATACATTTCTGAGTGACTCAAAACTTCTTGCTCTACGTCCCCTACATGAAAAATCTGACCAGAAGTCTGAGCCAATGTTAATCAAAGACAACATTAACTACAGTCTCTGTAAGAGGAAACTATTTGCCCTGAGGTGTGTTGAGGGAGACTCACAAGGAAAAGACGGAAGAGAAGCAGACAGAACAGACACAGTGCCGTTTGAGTGTTTATTGTGTTTTAAATGGATCAGGATAACTCAGTCTGTGACCTCTACAGGGTGTGGTGGTGATCCAGTGATGCCCGTCAGTACATTACATATCCAAAATCCTTACTGGAATAATGAGTCAGTATAACTCAGTACATCAACATCGTGAACAGACAACAAGTCACACATGCTTTCTGACTTTAGGCTTCGGAGTTGGCTCACTTGCCTGTTTTTTGCTATTTCTGACTGTTCCAGCAGTCATGACTAATCTGCCGTCTTCACTGAAAGGATACCTGCAGATCTGGCAGAGCCAACCTGCCAATGACCGGAAAAATTTCAGCGACACATGGTGCCAAAACCTCAGACACCAATTACCAAGTGCACTTGGAGCTGCTCTGTGTGTTATGTGTCAAATATTGTCCTGTGAGAAGATTTGAGTATTATTTGTGGCTGTTACAGACCACAGCCTGTTTATTCTGGGTTACACTCAAATCAGTCACAGCTTGTTGGCACCACCTGAACCCACAGACTGGCAGACTTGAATATTGTCTGGGCTTGCTAAGGTCACAAATGTTGGGGGTATGAAAATGGACTTGTCAGAGAAAGCACTACCCAAGAGCTTGGTTGAATGTCATTTGGTTGTTAAAAAAATTACAACAGCCAAAAATCAACTCCAGAGAAAATTTAGAAAAATTATACACATTTACACATATTTAATCTGCTTTTTTGTCTACGCTAGCGGCTCGGCTCTTTGACAGTTCTGTTTGGTCAGTCAGTTCATTAGTTCATAATTAACTGACTGTTGGATGAAATTTTGTACAGACATTCATTGTCCCCAGAGGATGAATCCTACTGACTTGGATGATCCACTGACTTTCTCTCTAGCGCCACCATGAGGTTCACATTTGTGTTTTTTTTGTGAATTGTCTCAGCAACTATTAGATAGTTTGCCATGAATTTGAAAAAAATCACTTTAATCACCAAATACCTTAGATTAGATTAAATTAAATTAGATTAGAGTCGATTCGATTCGATTACATCACATTACATTACATTAGATTACATTAGATTGCCATGAAATTTGGTACAGACATTAATCCCCGTCAGGAAGAATTGTAATAACTTTGGTAATCCTTGAAATTTCCTGTTGCATCATCATCAGGTCAATGTAGTTTGTCCAACAGAGCCTTTAGCATGGCAGTAGACTCTTACTGGTGATCAATATCAAAAGAAAGACATCAAAACCGCTACTGAAGCTTTAAGTCTGTTTAAACCACACTGACTGCGACCTCCATCCTCCATTCTAAACTGTCTTTACCAGTCTGACTGATATCAGGAAGCTCATAGTGACAGTGGGCCTCGATCAGTCATGACAGATAGCCTACCACTAATAAATTTACAACATATAAACAACAGGAGATTTGTGGGAGCTGTCTGTGGAGATTACACTTCACTATGTCGCGCCAGAGTGAAAAAAAAAAAAAAGATTTGGAGTAAAAAAATGAAGGGGGTCCCAAAGTGATGAATGAATGACCTATGTCTCTGAGTCACTGTGGATCAAATGGAAGCAGATCTATTCTGTGGTACGTGGGTATAAAAAAAAAAAAAAAAAAAACGCTTCAAAAACACTTTTGTGTCCAGATGTGATTTAATACCAGCATTTAACTGCCAAACGTCCCAGAAGACAAATAACTTGTAAACTCTATTTACAATAGTAACAGTTACCTAGCTAACAACAGAAACACAAGGATGAATCACATTTATGAAACTACGAGCAACACAATGGTTTCAAATCACACAGATTCAGAAAAAGTACGTTCTGCATGACTAAGTGTGGTGAAATTGCCCCTATCGCTTGAGACAGGGGGCGATTATCTCTCTCCCAAGGGAGAAATTTCAGCATAACGTCAGCTGCTGTTATTTCAGGGACAGACCAGAGGCTAACAGACCACTTACTGGCATAGTCACAATTGGAGAATTTGTGGGCGTAAAGATTATGTCACGTCTTGGAGAGACGGGTGCATTACACCCTTTCAACATCTGGATAATGCATCTAAAATCACCTCCCAAGTTGGTTTTAACAACTGGATTTGAATGAGTCTCAAATGCTCACTGGATGCAGTTACACTGTTGTGATTAATACGTGTAAATGGGATCTCAGTCTTGTTAATAGATTTATTTTTAACAAGTTCTCAAATCTATGTTCCATATATCAGCGCTGATTTCTGCCGATGATCAATGATTTTACTTGTTGAGTATAACCAATTTCAACAAATTAAAGAAAAATATGTCAAATATACAGTAGTAATAACAGAAATTAATAACATTTATTAATCCTCCTTTTGGCAGCCTTTGGATATTCAATGAGCATGTTACTGTTTGATTTCACTGTGAAATGAATCTCAGAATATCAGAGCAGAACAACAAAGTTTCACATCTGTAAATGTCACTTAAGCAGTGCATAACTTCAGCAGAGTGTCACCTTAGAGTATCGTTACAGCAGTCAGAGTCTACAATGTATCATCTGCTACTTCCACATTTTTGCTCCATAGTGACAGATTTGGTAGAACAATTTTCTCTACTCTCAGCACTTAGATCAATGCATTCTTTCCTAACATTTACAGGACAAATAATATTTTCCTTACTTTGCCATGCAGTTTATGCATGCATGAATCAACAAGGGATCCAGTGGGATTTTCCTACATACCATCACATACCAAAACAATATTCACTCAGACTGAAAGGGAGTCATTGTACAGGATTTTGGGGTTTCTTCAAAAGAGAAGTGTCCACTGTTAGAGTGATACTTTACTGTCTGGGAGCTTTCAAACATCTGTGTGCTCGCTGGAAAAATGAGTCGAGCCTTCTGTGCCTCTCTAGGTTTGCATTGGCAGATATGATTTCACTATGGCTGATACTGGCTGCAGTTGTTGATGTTATGACTTGGCTATATCCTTTTCACACAGTAGTTGCTCATGGACAAGCACAGTGAATCTAGTATTCATGCAATGGGTCCTACCAAGTATAACTATGTAAGTATAACTACGGTATGTTATAGTAGGCCTGTTGCATGTTATAATGCAATCCTTCCAGCTTCTGTCATTCTTGGAGAGCATGGAAAACACATGTAGAGGTGGCCAGGAAAGCATAGTTTTCGGAGAAATCTGAATCTGAAGCCTTTCAGTACTCTAGACTGGCTGGCCACCTGGAGGCCACCTGCCGGGACACACATACTTTCCTCTTTTCTCTATCTTTCTGTCTGTCTCCTTCTATTTATAACTCATCACTGGATGTCTTTACTGCCCACTTAGCTCTGAAATTCAGGAATCTACTGTTACTTTCGATGGAATTCCTTTGACCATGAATAGTTTAATTCCTGTTTCAGTGACTGCAATCTTTTTACTTTAAATATTTTTGTAGTGTCATTTTATGAGTTTTTATCGGCCACGCTGTAGAAGCATGGCTTTATGGACGGTCTGTTTGCCCACTACTTTGGTCTAGACTGAAACTTCTCAACAACTACTCTTTTATTGCCATAAAATTTGGTACAGACATTCATGTTCCCCAGAGGATGAAGCCTCCTGACTTTGGTGATCCTCTGACCTTTCCTCTAGCGCCACCAGAAGGTTCATATTTTTGGTTTTGAGTGAAATGTCTCAAAAACCATTGGATGGATTGCTATGAAATTTGGTACATACATTCATGTTCCCCTTAGGATGAACTGTAGTAACTTTGATGATCTGCCTTTTCCTCTAGTGAACAACCTATCATCGGGTTGAAATTTCAATTTACCCAAAATGGTGATCAAATTACATCCAAAGTCTTGAAAGATTATATATACTTTTTTATCTTGTGCACAACATGTGCTCACAAGTTTTTAATACATGCAAAGAAGATCCATATCTTGTGTGCACAAGATAAAGAAGTCACATCTTTAAGGACTTTGAGGGCTCTGTACCAAATACCTGCATGACTAATGACTTCCCCTCAGCCTCAGCTGTACTTTGTGTTCAGAGCTTATTAGCAAATATTAGCATGCTAACATGCCAAACTCATATGTTGGACTTGGTAAACATTATACATGTTAAACATCAGCATGTTAACATTTCCATTGTGAGCATAAGCATTCAACTCAAAACACTACTGTGCCAGCCTCACAGCGCTGCTAGGAAGGCTGACTCTTTTGGTTAATCACAACAACAACAAACAAACTGTGTGGTTTAATGAAGATGGCTGGTACACCGTGTATCCTGAGCTGAATCAGTCTCGTTGCCAGAACTGCTGCCTGTGCAGCAACTATTTGGTAATGAAGCAGCTCAGTTATGTCTTTGTGGCCTCTGAGGAGTCCTTTGAAACTGTTTGCTTCCAGGTCCCTGTTTGAATTCTCTTCGGGGGGAAAGCTTTTCTCTCACAATGGAAGAGATCATGATGATTCAAGTTCATGCTAACCTCAGACATGCTGCCCTGACACCATGGAAACCAGGGGGAAGAGGAGGATTAAATCTCTTTTAAGTCTGGCTTCAGATGTATTTTAGGTTACGGGATGAGAAATTAAATAGTGGAAATATCTGATTCATATTCGTCCGTTCAAAAGATCAGCTACTATATCTGACTGACCATACAGCAGCAGCAGCTTGCAAAAACATCAGCATGATAAAATCTCACCGCCTTAAATCGGAATCGTCACCACAAAAGCCCCGGAGGTTGTTTGACTTATAGACAACTGGGTTTATGTATTTTTCTCCCCTCAGCTCGTGTTAAGCTGTGTAAACTTAGAACGCCACAAGACTGGAAAGAGAGGGAGGAGAGGAAAAAGAGGGGGACGAGTGGAGGTGAAGGGGTGTGTGTATGTGTGTGTGTGTGTGTGTGTGTGTGTCTGGAAGTGGAAATGGGCAGCAGGGAGGAGGAATGTGAAACATTTCTGACGCTGATCCAGTGGCTGTTTACACGGTAGTCAGCCCGTGACATCAGAGTCCAGACTTTATAAATGTCAGCAGGCGCAAGAATGAGCAGTTAGCAAACAGCTGCACTGTTAGCACCACATCGTCACACAGGTTAGTGAGACAGACTGACTTCGCCCCCATGGACTGTGTGATAGCTTTGGCTGTACTGCTGTGTGTGGCAACACAGGTGAGGCCTGTTCCTTCTTATTTACAGTAGTTAGTTCTGAATGAGATGATTCAAACAATGAAGCTTATTTTCCTGTGATTTTTCTTGGCTCTTGTAATTGTTAGAATGTTGATTAATATTGTGGAAGAAATCATAGAAACAGGGTTTTAGTGTGGTCAAGTAATGATAAATGATAGTTATTTCATGTTTGTCCTGGATGCTTGTCTTGAGTTGAAAGGAAGAGTGATCATAGCCATCACATCTGGGCAGAAGTAAGTTTACAGACAGCCCTGTGTTCAAGATATGCAAATATGATCTTTAAAATAAGTAGGACTGCAATGCAACTAACAACTGTTTTCCTTATAAATTAATCTGCCAATTGTTTTCTTGATTAGTGGATAAAATATTTGGTCAATCAAATGTCAAATATTATTTAAAATGCTCATCACAATTTACTAAAGCCCAAGGTGATCAAATCATCTAATGTCTTGTTTTGTTGGACCAAACCCAAATATATTAGTTTATGATCAGATAAGACAAATAAAAGAATAAAAGAAGCTAATCCTCACAACTGAGAAGCTGGAACTAAAGATTTTTTTCATATTTGCTTGAAAAATTACTTAAATGATGAATTTATTAATCAAATGTTGCTGATTAATTCCATCTCAGCCCAGAAGATACTTGATTACTCAAAATCATGTTGACATACAGAACCAGTCAAAACTTTGGACACACCTTCCCATTCAAGTGAATGGGAAAGTGTGTCCAAACTCTTAACTCTTAAGACACCAAATTCAAGGAAACACTTTTCTCTTCCACATTGTCGTCTTGCTTCTTGGTTTAAAGTTGATTAACAGTAAATCTGTGTACATGTTTGTAGATTTACGGTAGAGTAGCATTATCTTGTTGCATGAAAAACAAGTTGTGGACTGTATTTGTTTACATTTTCCTTGTATAAAAGCAATGAGGGGATTATTCTCCTCTGGTTAAGTGAGGTTTGGCTGGTTCAGCAGATCTGGCCTGCGTTTTGGCTCCATCAGATACATGTAGGCTAATTGAAAACAGTGATGTGGCCTGACAGTGTTGGATACCAACGTGCAGCTTTGGAGAATACCAATAATATTTTCTCTGCTCCTTCACATAATACGAAAATGTGGTCAAGAGGATAATCATCTGGATGGTGAAAATTGTTGTGGTGGTGATAACAATGCTCTTCATATTAGAGGCTTTTGTTTTTTGCTCATTCTACTGTAGCCTTCCTCTAACTTATTCCTGTGTATTGTCCCTCCAGGTGTTGTGCCAGCTGTGTGACAGGCCCTGCCTTTGCCCTGGTCCTGTCCCTCAGTGTCCCACAGGAGTCCCACTGGTTCTGGATGGCTGCCGGTGCTGCCAGGTGTGTGCCCGGCAGCGAGGCGAGCCTTGCACTGAGATGTTTCCTTGCGACAGCCAGAGAGGGCTGCAGTGCGACTACAGCGCCAGCTTCCCCGGAAGCCCTGGGGAGTGTGTCGGTAAGTGCCTCTTCTAACAAGCAAACAAGCAGGCCCATGTCTATGTTGGTGAGACAGAGTGGAGGACATACAGGAAGGGTGTGATAGAGCCTCAGTCAGCGCGCATGAGCGGCACAAACAGACAGTTAATGTTTAGAGTCTGCTCAGCCAAGCAGGACTTCTATTTCCAGGGCTGCTGTTGACACATTTTACTCTAATGACTACCTTTTGAGCATGATAGATTGCAGAGACAACACTCATGGATTGAAAACAGACTCCTTGGTTTCTCAGTAGAGAAGCCTGGTTTCCCATAAAACTACATAACCATTGGCAGGGACAGTCACTCCTGTGTCCTCACCCCTCTCTCTCATTTTCCCCTTCTGTGTCCCCCTGCATCCATCCACCTCCCCTCCCCATCACCCAACCTGATCCTCTCAATCCAAGGTGCAGGTGTGGTTGAGGAAGTTAAAGTGGTGTCTGTGCTGTGTATCCGACAGGTCAGGAGGATCTGGGCTGTGAAGTCAATGGCATCACTTACCAGGAGGGCCAGTCCTTTCAGCCCTCCTGTGATGCCTACTGCCACTGCAGAGGTGGAGGGGTGACCTGTGTGCCGGCTTGTCCCCTGACTGTCCGTCTTCCCACTCCAGATTGTCCCAACCCACAATTTATCCGGCTACCGGGGAAGTGCTGCAAGGAGTGGGTGTGTGAAAACCTGGAGAACACAGTCATCCAGGATGCCATCACAGGTAAACCCCACAGGTGGAACTCTTTAAGGAGGAACACAAACATTTCTCTCATACAGGCATTTATTTATGTTTGAGAGTAGATTTTATACTGGCAGCAGCAGTGAGTAGAGTTTAAAGGAACAGCTTGACATTTTAGTAAATATCCACTTTTTAGCTGAGAGTTTGATGAGAAGATTGATAAGAGTAGTATAAATCTTCTCATCCAACTCTCAGCATGAAAGGAAATATGTGTATTTCCCAATATCACAAACTATTCCATTAAATTCTGACACCTGAGCCATACTTTGGCCATATATCTCCATATATCACTGGACTCCCCACTTACAATTGTTGCTCAGTGATTACCAGTCCATATGGCAACATAATACTTCATTTATATGAGCTTTGTCACTGGTGGTCATGTCTGGAAGTTTTTATTGCTGCATTTTGCATTAAAGCGGGGTGTGTCTAGCCAAAGGAAAACTCCCAAAGTCCAAATATAACCCACATTTCTTTGGAAAAGTCAAAACATTTTTGCTTGTTGCACAGTTACCAAGGTCCCTAGTTCATAACAACAACCACGTCTGTGCAAAAATTAAACATACGAAGCCATGTGGAGATTGCATTACTCCATTAAAAGGGAAACGTGTGTGTGTGAGAGATGGAGAGGGAGAGAGGGAGAGGGAAAGAGGGAGAAAGGGAGAGAGAGAGAGAGAGAGAGAGAGAGAATGGGCGTTAGGGACATGAAGCCACTCTAAAAAACATGTGGAATTCCAAACAATGTCTGAGTCAAACTACGTTATGAGAACAGCAATGGAACATTTTGTTCTTGGATACAAAACCTGCTATGTCATGCCTGAAGATCAGCTGATTATTATGACTTATACATGTTGGTTTTGGGAGGAACAAAAGCTTCCAATCCAATCCAATACTTTGGATTTTTATACTTACAAAAATTCAAAGCATTGGATTGGAAATCTTTGTGAACAAAAAACAATCAGAGATCAGAGACACTACTGGAAGTGAATTACTGAGTTGAGTGAGTTCAGTTTATTCATTTCTTATCCCATTTCTATGTTTTCCTCTAGCCATGAGACCCAACAGGCTTTGGCCAGCCCTCCCGAGGGATCATCCTCTAAACAAACTGGTCTCACCTGCCCCCACCTGTATAGAGCAGAGCACCCAATGGAGTGCCTGTTCCCAGAGTTGTGGGGCTGGGGTCTCCACACGGGTTTCTAACCAGAATCCTTCCTGCAAGCTGCAAATGGAGACTCGACTTTGCAAAGTGCGGCCTTGCCATACAGTCCTGCCTGCCCCAAGGAAACCCAAGGTGAGTCTTGCTTCTACTGTCTGCCTATTCTCAGTTTCTGTCTTTACAGAATATCCCATAAAGCTCCAGTCATGGCTTTAAATTCACTCAAATCACAGAAAATGGTTTTGTTTTGTGGAGTTTTGAGATATTAGTCTCTAAAACTTCTGTCATTACTACAACACAATAAAAAAGTATGCTCTCAGAGATTAATATCTCAAAACTTACATAACTGTCTGCATGGCTAGATACAAGGAGTAAACTAAATATATGTTTATGTGGTTGGGGTGAAGTTAAAACAATGCACTTTTTCAAACATTTTTCAGACACAGAGCTGCTGTGCACAACCAACTTTAAAGTTTAAGGTACCATGTGGAGTTGGAGTTCCATGTGGAACTATCAGTTTGACCACTAGTAGTGCTATGGAGCACTGTTTTTACTGTGTGCACTCTTGAGCCTGCACATGTGTGAGCATGCAGGTGACCTGATAAACATTCCTGCTGCTTGTTTCATGCTTTTTCACTGATCAACAGTTGTTGATGGTTATGCACCACTAAACCCAGAAAATTGCTAACAAAGGCAGAAAAGAAGAACTTTGCAAACAGCATGGATATAAACAATGTACAATTTAAAATACATTTTAATATATCTGCTCTGCAAACCTTTCCTTAATTGCTGAACCCTGATGTAAAAAGGCAATAAATGAATTAGAGTTTCCATAGTCATGAAGGTTGTGCTGTGAAATGTGAAATTAGTGATATGTCATTGCCACTTCTGACCAGATTGTCTTCTATGCCATTCAGACTTACTGGTTAGTTAAGCTGACCAGTGAATTTCTATCTTCCTCGATAGCATCTCTGCAGCTCAGATGTGTTTATATTACTACACCTGTACTCTTAGTAAAGCATTGATGTTGCAGGTCAAAAGACATTATGGAGTCTATGTAAATAGTGGGCTAAATCTGGGTGAGAATTCAATAACAATAACAATAATAATACATTGGTAACATATATAACTGTAAACTTTAACAGCATTTTAATGACTATATTTTAAAATGTAGTTTGCACCTACTTCACAATAAAATATTGCCACTGAAATCCTCTTAGACGTCTAAAAAATAACTTTTCAAACAATTGAAGCCTAGCTTTGACCTAGACATCTAGACGTTTTCTGCATTAACGTGCATCTATGTCTGTGCGTGTGTGTGCATGTTGTTTTCCCAGTGGGGACGGCAGGGTCAGTGCAAGGCCAGCTACACGTCACCGGGGCCCATTCGACTCGTTCACCAGGGCTGCTACAGCACTCGTGCCTACAAGCTCCGGTACTGTGGACAGTGTACTGACTCCCGCTGCTGCATGCCTTACCAAACCACCACTGCTGAGGTGACCTTCCGCTGCCCCACCGGCAGACTGCTACCGCGAGCTGTGATGATGATCCACACGTGTGTCTGTCATAACAACTGCCCCTACTCTCCGTACAGTAACCCTGCTCTTTGGGGATACCGTCCTTGATTCACTTATAACACTTCAGACTTCACTGACTGACTCTTCATCTCTGAGGCTTGCCACACATGTGGACTGGACATTGAGAGAAACTTTTTGTATCACCAGCTGGATCCACATAGGCATCCTCAATGGACCTTGAAAGAGAAAATGACATTGTAGATAAAAAAAAACTGTGATTGAGTGTGTGGGATGAATCCTGATCTTCACACACAACTTCTGTCTGCACTTATTCACAACTCCAGCCCCTTGGAAAGCCAGTATACTGGTGTTTTTTGAGCATATCTAAGATGCAAAAGATAGAAAGAAAACTTTATTACATAGCACTTTTCAAAACAGAAGTTACAAAGTGCTTTACAGGAAGAAGGAAAAGGGAAATAGGGAGACAGAGGAGACAGAGAAGACAATATATAAATACGAAAAGGTTATAAAACCAAGACAAAGAATAAGTAGGTTTCAAGATGAGATATGCACTGATTTGGCTTCTCTGAGACTTTGCATAATCACCTTTGTAGTTTTCAGCATTGACTTTGAAACAGCATCCAAACGTCCCTGCTGTGAGGAACTGAGGCTTCTCCCATACCGACGTGCCTGATCATGTAATGCCTTGATTGTCAAAGGTAAAGTTTCGAAATCAGTCATTCAAGAGACAGGGATCCAGTGCAGAGAGACAAAAACTGGTACAATGTGTGATTTATGTTAGGTTTCTGCAGAGTTCTGCACCTGCTGGTGTCAAGATAGAGAAGATTTGCTTGAGCAGCAGAACAAAGTGTGACATGATAAAGGAAGGATAAGGAAGATTCTGGTTCATGCAATGTTCCTTAGTTCATTAATTCCTTGGTTAGAAAGCAGGACTGAACCCGAGATTTCATGCGGACGAGGCTGGGATCAAAAGTAATCCAAAGATTTTTCATACTGGGTTTAACATTTGGGGAAAGCAGGGCCATTAAACTGTTATAGTTATTTGCATAACAGTATCTGGGCCAATAAAAAGAATTTCTGTTTTGACACAATTAAGCTGTGGAACGTTTTGAGACATCCATTTGTAGGAGAAACAAAAAATGTGATTTTTTTTCTCATAACATTTCATAATACTTCAAAAAACTAAACAATGACTTGATGACATTCAGACATGGTGTCAATTTGGTTGTAAATACAGCTTTAAAGACACATTTACACAACTGATCTGTAAATATGTCAATAACAAATTTCAATGATATAAAAGTATGTACTTGTATCCCACAGAATGATTCCAACCTTTGTGTTGACAGATATTATTTCCTGATGTGAGCAATGCAATTTTTAACTTGTACAGTTTTGTCTGTGTGTTTGTAATTAGATGATGTTGCACTTATTTCTTCATTTTCTGTTTTGTTGTAAATAATTCTGAACATGTCTCTTATGTACAGTGAAAAATATTTCAATATTTTACATATGGCCTGCATTGTTACAATGATTTCTTTGTTTTTGGTTTATATTTTTCTTTCGATATTACATCATTGCTTCATAAAAACATTTTCTTTTTCATTTAACTTCATTTAAATCATATGCATCACATTAGTTTTACCTCAATCTGTACATACTGCAGCTTTTTACATATCTTTCCCAAATATTATACTTCATTATTGATCAGTATTTGTACAATTTTCACCTTGCAAATGAACTGTTAAAACCATTTTTGAAGCACCACATATGCCACTTTGGGTATTTGATATGAAAAATGAAAACAAATTAATGACTACTACTAATTACTATTATTACTAAGTTTTTGGTTTTTTTTTACAGTTCTTCACTATGAACAGACCACAAGTCAGTCAGACCACACAATCTTTTTAAGGCATCCTGACATCTAGTGGACTACAGGGTCTACTGCTGAGACTAAAGGCAGTGCAATAAACATATCACCAGCATCATTAGAACATAAGACAACATTTTGAAGTAAAGACTGCTTGTTATCAAAAGTAATCATTTTGAGGGTCGTTGTAATGTATGGTTGTGGGTTATTATCTTAGATGGAGGACTGTTTCAAATTGTATCTTGTCCATTTCTGCTTGTTACCATATGACCTTATCAATGGTGGCTGAAATTCAACTAGTACACTATTGTCAAACAGTCAGGTCAGGAAATGAATTTATAAATATAAAGCAGAACAACTCAGTTTGTAGCGTATCAGAACGCACTTGAAATACACTTCAGTAAAGTCATTCTTCAACAAACAAACAAACAGTCACAGTCATGCTAGCAGCTTTGTGGAGTTGTATTTAGGCACAGCACTTTGAGTTAAATGCAAATATTAGTATACTAACATGCTCATGCTTGGCAAGTATAATGTCGACTATGTTCACATGTTTAGCATGCTAACATTTGCTAATTTGCACTAAACCAACAAGCCCTCCAAATTAAATGAACAAATATGTTGTTTGACCATGTGCACTCCTGAAGGACACATAGGAGCTTTTTCTAATCTGGCGCCTCTATTGGTAGTGCTTTCCAAAACCATAACAAATCACTGTTAAAAAATAATTATGTTTTATTATGTGACAACTGGTTAGGTTTAGGCACAAAACCATGCTACATCCTTAAAGTTATTGTAACCTCTGTTGTCATGGCTACAATAGTAACAATGAATTTACTGCTAGGGGACAATTGTAGTTACAGTAATTGTAGTTGGCATCCGTCACTCAAATGTAACAATAGGTTGTTTTGGGGTGACTGTCACTTTTCTTAGGAGAACAGTCTCTACTAAACACAAAATACAGCTCAGGCTGATGGGAATGTCTTAGGTTTTGCAGGGTTTTTTTTAAAAATCATAAACCAAAATACTAGACAAATCAAATTTTTTACCTGATGATGGCGCTAGAAGAAAAGTCATAAAGTGATTACAGTTATCCTGAGGGGGACATGAATGTCTGAACCAAATTTCATGGTAATTCATTCAATAATTATTGAGACTTTTCACTCAGTACCACAAAAGTCAACCTCATAGTGGTGCTACAACAAAAAGTCAGGGGATTACAAAAGTCAGTAGGATTCATCCTCTGGGAGTCATGAATGTCTGTACAAAATTTAGCTGCAGTCCATCCAATAGTTGTTGAGAGATTTCGGTCTGGACCGAAGTGATGGACCAACCGTCCGACAACAGACATGAGCCATACCGCTAGTGTGGCTAGAAATCTACAGAGAAACAGTCTCAAGTCTCAAGATATTAGACCATTATTTTTGAAAGATGTATTCTGTAACTCTCTTTATTCATTATTCACACATAATTTATAATTGCTATAGATTGGAAATAGGTCATTTCCAATTACAAGTACAATATTTGGGTTGTCAGTTTTTAAACAACATTTTTGGTTGGAGTGTATCCAAACCAAACACTGTTATTATTAAAAGGCTTATTACTGATCTACAAAGCTAAATGATTTGATTGTCAGAAAATAAAGCTATTAACGACAACATTTGAGATAATCAGAGGTATACTGCCATACAAATCAAACATGTCTTGTTATATTACTATATATTGATAACATATCAGAACAGTACAATCAACTCACCACTACAATAGAAACATGCTTTACTACAGGAAGTGGTAAACATTATGAAACCCTGCCAGATAGTAGATACTTGACACCTCAGGTTACTCTAATAGCTTAAAAGCTTAAGTAAATATTTAATGCCCTCATGTTAGAAATGGTGCTACACACATAGGCTACTAAACTAGAGTTAAACTTCAGTTTCCATTTATCAAAAGGTATTGTCAGAGGAGTCACAAAAATAAAGACAGACAAGTACATATTA
The DNA here is from genome assembly GCF_910596095.1 of Thunnus maccoyii. NCBI lineage: Eukaryota > Metazoa > Chordata > Actinopteri > Scombriformes > Scombridae > Thunnus > Thunnus maccoyii. The sequence goes on along the minus strand of NC_056536.1, from coordinate 28,738,493 downwards.
GCCTGTCATTGCAGTCTAAGCTGTGACTTGGTTTGAGCATTGATTCACTTTCTATTTTCAGTTTTAAAAAATGACAAACGAGGCAACCAATGAAATTTTAAGGGTCCATTTCCTGTAAACTCGCAGGTGCAGAAACCCTTATCTAGTATTCAGAAGCCAAAGCTTAAAACAGGAAGTCTTTTCTGAACTGCTGAACTGTTATTCTGTTTCATACACTCACCGAGGGAAGGAATTACACTAACAATGAATAACACAACTTGTCAACGTGTCAGCCTTGAATTTACAGACAGATTCCTGCCTCCTGTTTTCATCTTAGTATTCATCGTTGGCCTGGTGGCTAATGGATGGGGACTGAAGTCTTTGCTGCACAACTGGAAGAAACTGGGGGACATCAACGTTTTTGTTCTGAACCTTGGTCTTGCAGATATTTTGTATCTGCTCACACTCCCATTTCTGATGGTGTACTATTTTATGGAGAAGATTTGGATCTTCGGAGACACATTCTGCAAAATCACAAGATTCTGCTTCAACCTGAATTTATATGGCAGCATTGGATTCCTTACTTGTATAAGTGTGTACAGGTACCTGGCCATTGTCCATCCAATGAGAGTGAGGGGAAGATTAACTGTCATCCACTCTGTGGCTATTTCAGTGATGGTTTGGCTGTTGGTGAGTGTTCAAAGTCTTCCGGACATGTTCTACACCAAGACATCTGAAAACAAGACTGCATGCTACGATACCACCAATAATATATACGTTGAGGATTACCTGAAATACAGCTTCGGATGGACACTCACTGGGTTTTGTCTCCCATTCCTCATCACACTGGGCTGCTATGGACATGTGATTGTCATTCTCTGCCGCCAAAATACCACTGACAAGGTACTGAAAAAGAGATGCTTGAGATTATTAATCATCTTGATTGTTCTCTTCTCTGTTTGTTACATCCCCTATCATGTATTTAAGAACCTCAACCTCTGGTCAAGAGTTTTATCAGAACAGCAGATATGCCGTGAATGGTCTAATGGAGTCTACATTGCTCAACAGATAAGTCGTGGACTTGTGTGTCTGAACAGTGCTCTCAACCCTCTGGTTTATCTTCATGCAAATGAAGATATTCATTCTCAGCTCAGACAGCTGCTCCAGCGAGCTCGTCAAGCTGTCTCGCGGCTGTCCAGCACCCCTACTCAGTTTTCCCAGTAAGTTGTCTGCTACGTGAATGAATTGTATTGCATCATCTGCAACTGTAAAACATTTATTGTACTGGGTCAGTGTTTTGTCTTATATGGTTTTATATTTTGCTGTTAACATGCTAAAAAAAAGAAGAAGCTAAGATTAGAAAATGTACTGAGACAATTCTGAAAACACCACTGTTCACTGTGATTTTTTTTCTCATAACATTTCATAATATTTTTTATACCTGAAAAAACTAAACTATGACTTGATGACATTTGAACACGGTGTCAATTTGGTCGTGAATACAGCTTAAAAGACACATTTACAGCACTAATCTGTAAATATATCAATAACAAATTTCTAATGATATAAAAGTATGTACTTGTATCCCACAGAATGATTCCAACCTTTGTGTTGACACATATTATTTCCTGATGTGAGCAATGCAATTTTTAACTTGCACAGTTTTGTCTGTGTGTTTGTAATTAGATGATGTTGCACTTATTTCTTTCTCATTTTCTGTTTTGTTGTAATTAATTCTGAACGTGTCTCTTATGTACAGTGAAAAATGTTTCAGTATTTTACATATGGCCTGCATTGTTACAATGATTTCTTTGTTTTTGGTTCATATTTTTCTTTCAATATTACATCATTGCTTTATACAAACATTTTCTTTTTTTATTTTATTTCATTTTAATCACATGCATCACATTAGTTTTACCTCAATCTGTGCATACTGCAGCTTTTTACATATCTTTCCCAAACATTTCACTTATTATTAAGTAAAGATAGGGGAGGATTAATTGATATTTGCATGGAATCCTTGATCAGGTTTGAAGAGAAATTAAATTATGGCTATGTTCTAATTGATGATATTTCATTATTTAATACCCTCATGTTAGAAATGGTGCCACACACATAGGCTACTAAACTAGAGTTAAACTTAAGTTTCCATTTATCACAAGGTATTGTTAGAGGAGTCACAAAAATAAAGACAGACAAGTACATATTAGCCTGTTATTGCAGTCTAAGCTGTGACTTGGTTTGAGTATGGACTCACTTTCCATTTTTAGAGTCAACCAATGAAATTTTACGGGTCCATTTCCTGTAAACTCACAGGTGTAGTAACGCATATCTAGTATTCAGAGGCCAAGGTTTAAAACAGGAAGTCTTTTCTGAACTGCTGAACTGTTATTCTGTTTCACACACTCACCGAGGGAAGGAATTACACTAACAATGAATAACACAACTTGTCAACTTATCAGCTTTGACTTTAAAAACAGATTCCTGCCACCTGTTTTCATCTTAGTATTCATCGTTGGTCTGGTGTCTAATGGATGGGGACTGAAGTCTTTGCTGCACAACTGGAAGAAACTGGGGGACATCAACGTTTTTGTTCTGAACCTTGGTCTTACTGATATTTTGTATCTGCTCACACTCCCATTTCTGATGGTGTACTATTTCAAGGAGGAGATTTGGATCTTTGGAGATGCATTCTGCAAGATAACAAGATTCTGCTTCAACCTGAATTTATATGGCAGCATTGGATTCCTTACTTGTATAAGTGTGTACAGGTACCTGGCTATTGTCCATCCAATGAGAGTGATGGGAAGATTAACTGTCATACGGTCTGTTGCTATTTCAGTCATGGTTTGGCTGTTGGTGAGTGTTCAAAGTCTTCCAGACATGTTCTACACCAAAACATCTGGAAACACCACTGAATGCTATGATACCACCCATGATACATACGTTGAGGATTACCTGAAATACAGCTTCGGATGGACACTTATTGGGTTTTGTCTCCCATTCCTCATCACACTGGGCTGCTATGGACATGCGATTGTCATTCTCTGCTGCAGAAATACCACTGACAAGGTACTGAAAAAGAGGTGCTTGAGGTTATTGCTCATCTTGATTGTTCTCTTCTCTGTTTGTTACATCCCCTATCATGTATTCAAGAACCTCAACCTCTTCTCAAGAGTTCTGTCCAAACAGCATATGTGCCGTGAATGGTCTAATGGAGTCTACATTGCTCATCAGATAAGTCGTGGACTTGTGTGTCTGAACAGTGCTCTCAACCCTCTGGTTTATCTTCATGCAAATGAAGATATACCCGCTCAGCTCAGACAGCTGCTCCAGCAAGCTCGTCAAGCTGTCATGCAGCTGTCCATCACCCCAACTCCGTTTCCCCCGGTGTAAATTGTCTGATATGTGAATGAATCATATTGCATCATCTGCCACTGTAAAACATTTATTCTATTGGGTCAATGTTTTGTCTTATGTGGTTTTATATTTTGCTGTTAACATGTTAAAAACAACTAAGATTAGAAAATGTACTTAAACAATTCCGAGAACTTCAATGTTCTCTGTCAGAAAGGTTTGCAGAGAAAATAGGACGACTTATTGTGGTTGTGGGGCGGGGCTCAGTAATCAGTGTGATGTGTATGTATAAAAACAGGAAGTTCACTTGTGAATGTGTAAAAATAAAAAGGATGCAAATTATATGAGCTTCACTGTTTTCAACACCTCTGCATGAACTGCACATCACAGGTGTAAATAGCACAGGAAGCTAGCGGTACAAGCAAAGGTCACACAGTGTTTTCAAACTCACCAACATTACTGAGCTACTGTGTGACTATTTTATACAGGGAGTTAGGATATTTCCACTGCATTTCCCTTTCTCTGTCATGACCACAGAGACGGGTCATGACAACACACAGACTAGTGGCTGAAGACTTTTCTGTTTGCTGCTGCCTTTCATTAAACCACATTAAGGGTTAATATGTTACACTGCACTGTTACTTTTATTCTCTTGTTTTATCTGTCTTATTCCCTTTTTAGCTTCTTTTTTATTTCCAGATGTAAAACTTTTTTAATTGTTATGTCTTTTTACTTGTGTTGCTTTTATATTCTGTTTTAATGCCTTTTATGCTCTATGTAAAGCACTTCGAATGGCCTTTTTGTTGAAATGTGCTGTACAAATAAACTTGCCTCACCTTGCCATGTGACAGATGTCAGTGTTATTACCGTGTTTTGGGACTTGAAGGTTAGTGCTTCACAACTTTTATAGTCAAGTAGGCAAACATCAACAGTGACAAATAAATAGGGCCTTTCTCTGAGCTCATTTGCAAAAGATAAGGCTCTTAGTCAAATGCTCTCCACAAACCACCAAACATGCATTATGCAAACCCTGGGTTCTCTCTTCCTCTAAATTAATTCAAAATGACTAATTTGAATTATATAGTATACCTTACATTATAGCATATACTTATATAATAAGATAATTAACTGTAACTAAACCTGTGAAAGTATTTGTGGTCATGGATCTATAAGAAGCCATTCAAAGAGCTGATGAGGCCTTTTACCAAAACATAGGCTACACATTATTGTTCAGATTAAATAAGAACAGCAAACATTATAATGATGATTATGATAAGCCAATGTATGTTATGATTTGGGGATGATATCAAGGCCTATGACTGATGTAGTAAGAAAAAGCAGTTAAGGGGGATTCCGACCTTTTGATGAGATGATGAATGACGAATGATTCTTTCCTGTATCTCTGACATTTCTGCCTCTTCCTGTCAGAGATACTGTTGTCAGTTCTATGTATAAGGAACATATACAAACTAATTGGCTTTCTCAACAAGTGTATGGAAATTATAGATGTGGAAAATACGCACGCTGTTCAAACACATTAAATTAAATAAGAACAGCAAAAATTATTATGATTATTATGATAAGCCAATGTATATTATGATTTGAGGATGATATCAAGGCCTATGACTGATGCAGTAAGAAAATGATGCCTTGTTGATGTGCCATCAGAGATATCAGAAACATAGATGAGAGAACAGTGCGATGTCAACAACAGCACAAGCAGCACTTCTATGTGACAGTTATAGCATCTGATTAACAAGCGCAGATATTGTATAGTATTTGTATTTATCTCTTATCTGGATCAAACAAGTGGCATGTTCATATCACCAGCACCTGTAATAATCATAATCCAGAATTTACAGACTGTGAGAAGAGGAGTGTGGACTTGAGCAATTCCAGAGTCTGATGGGGCCCCAGGTAGAAAATCCCACTGGGCCATTCTGACCAACTTTCGCTGCCATTATGTTTCCCAGAACACCTATTAAATAATCAGATATTAATCAAAAAGCATTTATAGAATCTAAACATTTGACACATTTGCTGAAAAACGAATGTAATAAACTCCTTAGTTACAATATAAACAGATAGTTTGATATTAAAGAAATAAGGTAAACATAAACAACTTAAAAGTATAAAAGTAAAATTAAGTAAAATTAAGTCTTTAAAAAGTTCTTTCTCTTTGGGAACGAACCTCACATTATGAGATCAGTGCTCATCAACATCTAGCTTAAACATTTTTCACACTAATGTTAGCAGAAAAAACAAATGTAACAGTCTGTTTCTCTGACTATTTAACAGTAATAAATCAACTCCTTAGTTATGGATCTTGGAGTTGCTGTTGCTAAAGTACCAGAGATGGTGGAACTTGATGGACCTCATAAGAAAAAAAATAAAAGGAAACATATTGTCATGATGATTTTAGAGGACATGGCATATCTCATCAGTACCATTAGGATGCAATTAACTCACATTCATCAGTATCAGGACCTGGAAGGGCGGCTTGTTCCCTTTTTTTTGTTGATAGGAACTTCACCAATGTTCCTGTGGAGAGATAAGAAAGGGCTAAGCCCACACTATGTAACTAAGCAGCAATAGCATATTCACAAAGTATATTCAGGATATATTCAGGCCTTATTAATTAATATTATCCTATCATCTTTTTAAAATGTATTCCATTTGGTTTACTTTAATCAGTTTTACAGGCGGGTATCACAAACCTTAACAGAGCTAAAACTATTTATTAAGTTTACATTAGATTTTAATTAGTCTCATACTATATAATCTCAAGGTAAATAGCTAGCAGGGTAAATTGTTAGCTTGCTAGATAGCAATATCAAGTTCTTGCATTTTTAAAGATCTATGCTGAATTTGACAATATAATTTATAAATGCAGCCTCCTAAAATCTTAGCTAGGGGAGTTTCCTAGTACTGGTTGTTTCTGCAATGGTAAAGCAGTTAAGGGGAATTCCCACCTTTTGACACAGTGTGAGTCAGCCCTGGAGGGGGTGGGGGTGGGGGATGGCCTGAGGGCTGACTCACCTCTGTCAACCATACAGACATATTGTCTCGGTTGGTAGAAACAAATGTGCTAGCTAAACACCCAGCAATCAGATTGTAGGTGTGGCATTGGCCACCCTGGCCACCCCTTTGAAACCGTGCATGCACATCACAAAAGTTTAATAACTAAGACTGAGGTATTATTTAACATTACTCCATGTATGAAGACCTGAGGTTCAAAACACAACATTTCACAAAATGGAAAAGGTAGGGACAACAAATCTAGTTTGTGACTGGACAGAACCAAAGTCAATCCAGAGTTCAGTTAAGATTGGTCAGTGATACTGTAAACTCCCAGGGATGCACTGACTGGCGGTGAAGGTATAGTGAGATGCTACTGGGCCTTTGTCTTCATTGAAAAAGCTATCAAGAGAACCTTGCTGCAGACCAGGTAACCAGGAGTTCCCAGTCCCTGATCCACAAACCAAAATAATTGGTACTGTACCGTGAGGGAAACATATGATTTGGTAAAAAAAGCTGAATAATAATTTTATCACTTTATAGGTTATTATAGGTTAATTTGGGGGTAAATACCTTGAACTCGGTGCAGTCTGTGCTTCATTTTCGTCATCACACCCTGTCAGGTCATGCCTCCCTGTCGATGTCTCTCTCACTATCTCTCATGTACACAGTCTTGTTCTCTGTCTGTGGTGCACGGTGAAATGTCTTTGTGTGTCATGTTAAGGTTCTGGTCATGCTAGAAAAGCCCCTTCACACAGTAATAACAGTATGTGCAAACTTTCTTAAATGCAGTATAAACACTTTACACATTTACCACATTACTGATTACCATAATCAACACTACATTCACGATTAGTGTTTAGTTGAGTGCTATGCCACTGCTATGAGTGACCCTTTTGTTTAAGTCATAAAAATGAGGATGTGAGATTTTACCTGCGTCAAGGATTATTTGTTATATCTTTTAGTTTGTATATTGCACCGCCATTATAACCTTGTAAACAGTGTTTTATTCAGGATTTCTGGAAAATTACGCTCCAAACTGCAAATCATTGACCAGGCTGGACTAGTTGAGCTGCTGCTAGTGCAGTTGAACCGTTATCTCATAACATTACATTAGAAAGGTACATTAGAAAGCAATAAAGGGTTGTGCTCCCAGCAATGTAAAAACAGGAAAGCTTTGACAGGTGCTGCATGCTGCAATCCACACTAGGTGCCATGTCACTGTTATGGGCATGATCAGATGAGACCTGATAGGCTGACATTTTGATTTGCACTTTAAAAAAACATTTTTCTTAAAAAGAACATAAAAACACCTCTGTACAATACGGTGGGAAATTCACACTGAAACACTGATACTGACATGTAACCACTGGTTTTCACATTCTTATCATCTCTTATCACAGTGCAAGAAAAAAGAGAAAAACATGATTACATGCATTCTGTGATATCATGTATTAATACTTTGCATGGTCATGGTTAACATTTTAACATTGTATCTAGCTGCTTCAGGAAATCAAATGAACATTTTCTGTTCACTCCCACAGTGATAACAGTCCAATGAACGATCACAGGAAGTATTTTTAATGACACATTTCCTCAATTATTTCCACGTACCATAGCATACTTGCTTTACATTATTTGCTGCTTTTCAGGAGACAACATGATGAACACCTCCTGTCCTTGTGTCAGCTTTGAATTTACAGGCAGATTCCTGCCGCCTGTTTACTTCTTGGTATTCACCATTGGTCTGGTAGCTAATGGATGGGGATTGAAGTCTTTGCTGCAGAAATGGAGGAAACTTAAGATCATCAATGTTTTTGTTCTGAACCTTGGTCTTGCAGATATTTTGTATCTGCTCACACTCCCGTTTCTGATGGTGTACTATTTTAGGGAAGAGATTTGGATCTTTGGAGACACATTCTGCAAGATAACAAGATTCTGCTTCAACCTGAATTTATATGGCAGCATTGGGTTCCTTACTTGCATAAGTGTGTACAGGTACCTGACCATTGTTCATCCAGCGAGAATGATGGGAAGATTAACTGTCACCCACTCTGTGGCTATTTCAGTCATGGTTTGGCTGTTGGTGAGTGTTCAAAGTCTTCCGGACATGTTCTACACCAAGACATTTGGAAACAGGCCTGGGAAATGCTATGATACGACCCACAAGAGATATGTTGAGGATTACCTGAAATACAGCATCGGAAGGACACTCACTGGGTTTTGCATCCCATTCCTCGTCACACTGGGTTGCTATGGACATGTGATTGTCATTCTCTGTCGCAGAAATACCACTGACAAGGTACAAAAACAGAGAAGTTTGAAGTTGTTGCTCATCTTGATTGTTCTCTTCTGTGTTTGTTACATCCCCTATCATGTATTGAAGAACCTCAACCTCTTCTCAAGAGTTTTATTAAAACAGCAGGTATGCTATGATTGGTTTAATGGAGTCTACATTGCTCATCAGATAAGTCGTGGGCTTGTGTGTCTGAACAGTGCTCTCAACCCTCTGGTTTATCTTCATGGAAATGAAGATATTCGTTCTCAGCTCACACAGCTGCTCCAGCGAGCTCGTCAGATGTTCAAACGTCCACCTCAAACAGACTCTGGTAGTGTGCCCATGAATCAAATCACAGATGAAGTTTAATACATGAAAAATGTGTTCTTACAGTGACATATTAGACATTAGTATATATCTGTAAATGTTTCTCAAAAATAATGTTTTTAATTTAAATTTGTCCCTTTAATTTTCATTGTCCCAGCAGTATGTTGTGTTGTTGCTGAAATGTGCTACATAAATAAACTTGCCTTGCCTAGTAGTTCTGTGTTTGCAATATGCAGCTTATGTAACCACCAAACCTTTGACTTTGCAACAGATTGCAAGTAAGATTTCATTCATGCTAATATTTAACTTTATGTGATATACTGACACAATATTTAGCATAAAAAGACAGTTTACAATGAATAAAATAACTAAAGGTTAATCAAATAAGAATACTGTTCAAGTTTATATATGACCATGCTGTTGTTGTCATCTAAGTATAATTCAGACTTGTACATGTGGAAAATTGTGTTTATATATGCAGAGAAAAACTTTTAAAATCATGTAAATAATAAATCCTCTTAATGTTCAAGTCTCAATATGTTATTATTTGAAAATCAAAATTAACCACCGCACACTGTAATGACTTTATTGTGACTTTATTAAGAGCGAACTATGCGTTTCGCCTGTAGCTTCTTCAGGTTTGCTCAGTACATTTAATATTTACAGTTAATAGCTTCGTTTTCTGGTGACCAAATCATTAGTCATGTGACTCAGATGTATTTATCACACCTGTGAGTACCTGTGAGCAGTTGTACTGAGTGAACCTGAAGAAGCTACAGGTGAAACGCGTTGTTTGCTCTTAATAAAGTCACAGTAAAGTCATTACAGTGTGCGGTGGTTAATTTTGATTTTCATCTTATATGTTCCTCCAACCGACCAGCACCTGACTGAAAATACTGGCTGTGCATGGGGAGTTCTGCCCTTTGATGTTGTTATGATTGTTCAGAAAGGCTTGCAATGTTTTCTCTGCAGTAGGAACCACCAGAGGGAGACTCTTACCTTCTCATTTGTGTGGGTGAAAAACTGGATCACCCAAACTGTTTGCACACTTATGAATAACATCTTTCATGATATGCATAACATCATACAACTGTACTTTAAGTGCTAAAAGTGCACTCCAAAAACTCTATTTCCATGTAAGTGAGATAATCTTATATTTTGATTTCAAAACTTATCTGTCTTGTTTTGAGTACAAATTAGATTATGCTGGCTATGCAGGGGTGTTTGACCTAATTCAACTAAATATCACTTGCCTTGTCTTAATTTGCCATTTTTATCTTATTTGCGGTGTAATGGTTTCTGCTTGACAGACAACTGGTACCCCCTGCTGGACAAAACACTAAGAGACATAGTTTTGTCACAGTATAGTATACGAAAGACAGTGCATATACTTAAGACTGCATGTATCTGCAACAGAGGTTTTATAAAACCACATGGAGGACAACCACACCCCGTGTCTACCGCCTCCGACTGGCGGCCTCTTCACAGCTACCGCCTGTGTGACTGTGACATGTCACAACACTTCACAACGGCTTCTTGCTGGAGACAGCATCCTTCCTAACAAGAATTTATCAAACAGCTAAGTAGAGGCCCCAGGTGGGTGTGTGTAACTGGCATCACCCCTTCTGCAAAATATCACATCACAAGAAAAATTAAACAATAAACACAGGAAATTAATCAAACAGTTGTCACAATGATCTATCTTAAATGTAAAACATGTAAGAACTTGCAAAATAAAACATGAGTATGAGTATGAGTGGCTAGAAATCTACAGAGAAACAGTCTCAACTCTCAAGATCTTAGACCATTATTTTTAAAAGATGTATTCTGTAACTCTTTTTATTCATGCTAAAGACATAATTTATAATTGCTATAGATTGGAAATAAGCCATTTCCAATTAGTACAATATTTGGGTTGTCAAATTTTGAACAACGTTTTTGGTTGGAGTGTATCCAAACCAAACACGGTTACTATTAAAAGTCTTATTACTGGTCTACAAAGCATTACTTAATGATTTGATCACCAGAAAACAAAGCTATTAATGACAACATTGAGATAATCACATTTCTTGTTATATTACTGTATACTGATGACATATCAGAACAATACAATCAACTCCCAGCTAAAATAAAAACATGCTTTACCACAGGAAGTGGTAAACCATACAAAACCCAACCAGACAGTAGCAACCTGACACCTCGTGTTACTCTAATAGCTTATCCACTAACACAGTACCCATCTGTAATACATAAATTGAGTGCAAACTAGAAGTTTATTCATCAAGTGCAAATTTTTTTATTTCATTTCATTTCCGTAAATATGCTCACGGCACGAGACTATTGCAGGTGATGTCTTTTTCCTCACTTACACTTCTTATAATTACATAGAAGATCTCTAACGTTGTGTTTTGCACCGTGTTTCAGCAAAACATCTCTCACTCCCAGTCAGTCAGCCCCACCGCCATCCCCTGCTGTATGTACGTGCACTTGCTCACATACAAACACACACAGAGGTTCCTGCTGCATTGTGGCTGCTGGCCAGTGAGAGCTATGCTGCTAGTGTGGCTAGAAATCTACAGAGAAACAGTGTCAACTCTCAAGATACCAGATCATTACTTTTAAAAGATGTATTCTGTAACTCTCTTTATTCATGCTAAAGACATAATTTATAATTGCTACATTTTTGGTTGGAGTGTATCCAAACCAAAAACTGTTATTATTAAAAGGCTTATTACTGATTTACAAAGCTAAATGATTCGATCACCAGAAAATGAAGCTATTAACAACAATATTTGTGATAATCAGAGGTACACTGCCATAACATTCAAACATTTCTTGTTATATTACTGTATACTGATAACATATAAGAACAATACAATCAACTCACAGCTAAAATAGAAACACAGTTTTACCACAGGAAGTGGTAAACCACAAAGAACCCAAACTTGACAGTGCAAACTATAAGGTTTATTCATCAAATGCACATTTTTTAATTTCATTTCATTTCAGTAAAAATCTCTGTCTTGGTGGAATCTACCCAAGTAATGGTAAATAATGACTTTACTGAAAGTGAGTAAAATTATCATGTAGTCCTGCACTATAGAACTTCTGCTGACTACATGATACAGAAATAATTTCCAATATGTAGTGTGAAACTTTGTGTGGTCACTAGCAAAAACTGCAGCCTTTCTGATATAAAGTGGTGAAATGTAATGTACTAAACATTTCCAACTAACTTTCTCAGTTTTAAATAAAGATAGAGGAGGATAAATTGATGTTTGCCTGGAATTGTTGATCAGGTTTTAAGAGAAATTATATTATAACTATGTTCTAATTGATTAATTTAAATATTTAATGCCCTCATGTTAGAAATGGTGCCACACACACAGGCTACTAAACTAGAGTTAAAATTCAGTTTTCATTTATCAAAAGGTATTGTTAGAGGAGTCACAAAAATAAAGACAGACAAGAACATATTAGCCTGTTATTGCAGTCTAAGCTGTGACTTGGTTTGAGCATTGATTCACTTTCTATTTTCAGTTTTAATAAAAATAACCAACAAGTCAACCAATGAAATTTTAAGGGTCCATTTCCTGTAAACTCGCAGGTGCAGAAACACATATCTAGTATTCAGAGGCCAAGGCTTAAAACAGGAAGTCTTCTCTGAACTGAACTGTTATTCTGTTTCACACACTCACCGAGGGAAGGAATTACACTACCAATGAATAACACATCTTGTCAACGTGTCGACTTTGACTTTTCAAGCAGATTCCTGCCAACTGTTTTCATCTTAGTATTCATCGTTGGTCTGGTGGCTAATGGATGGGGACTGAAGTCTTTGCTGCTTAACTGGAAGAAACTGGGGGACATCAATGTTTTTGTTCTGAACCTTGGTCTTGCAGATATTTTGTATCTGCTCACACTCCCATTTCTGATGGTGTACTATTTTATGAAGAGTACATGGATCTTTGGAGACACATTCTGCAAGATAACAAGATTCTGCTTCAACCTGAATTTATATGGCAGCATTGGATTCCTTACTTGTATAAGTGTGTACAGGTACCTGGCCATTGTCCATCCAATGAGAGTGAGGGGAAGATTAACTGTCATCCACTCTGTGGCTATTTCAGTCATGGTTTGGCTGTTGGTGAGTGTTCAAAGTCTTCCGGACATGTTCTACACTAAGACATCTGGAAACAAGACTGCATGCTACGATACCACCCACAAGAGATATGTTGAGGATTACCTGAAATACAGCCTCGGATGGACACTCACTGGGTTTTGTCTGCCATTCCTCATCACACTGGGCTGCTATGGACATGTGATTGTCATTCTCTGCCGCAAAAATACCACTGACAAGGTACTGAAAAAGAGATACTTGAGATTATTAATCATCTTGATTGTTCTCTTCTCTGTTTGTTACATCCCCTATCATGTACTGAAGAACCTCAACCTCTGGTCAAGAGTTCTGTCCAAACAGCGGAAATGCCATGAATGGTCTAATGGAGTCTACATTGCTCATCAGATAAGTCGTGGACTTGTGTGTCTGAACAGTGCTCTAAACTCTCTGGTTTATCTTCATGGAAATGAAGATATTCCTGATCAGCTCAGACAGCTGCTCCAGCGAGCTCGACAGATGTTCAGACGTCCACCTCCAACAGACTCTGGTAGTGTGCCCATGAATCAAATCACAGATGAAGTTTAATACATGAAAAATGTGTTCTTACAGTGACATGTTAGACATTAGTATATATCTGTAAATGTTTCTCAAAAATTTATTGTACTGGGTCAGTGTTTCGTCTTATATGGTTTTATATTTTGCTGTTAACATGCTAAAAACAACTAAGATTAGAAAATGTACTTAAACAATTCTGAAAATTTACTGCTCTCTGTCAGAAAGGTTTGCAGAGAGGATAGAACGACTTATTGTGGTTGTGGGGCAAAGCTCATTAATAAGTGTGATGTGTATGTACTGAAACAGGAAGTTGATGTTTGCTTGAATATGTATAATAAACAGGATGCAAATTGTATGAGCGTCACTGTTTTCAACACCTCTACATAATCTGCACATCACAGACGCACATAGCACAGGAAGGTAGCAGTACAAGCAAAGAGCAACACAGTGCTTTAAATCTCACCACTATTACTGATCTACTGAGTGACTATTTTATACAGGGAGTTAGGATATTTACACCTCATTTCTCTTTCTTTATCATGACCAAAGAGCTGGGTCACAGACTAATGAGATATTGTCAGATTGTATTATCTGGGACCAGTGTTACAGTGTTAAACATAAATGTTACCATTTGATGTACTGCACCAGAGTTAGCTTATAGCCAATTTTCATCTGCAGTCCCTTCGGCAGATCACAATTAAAACATATAACAGCACAATAACAAACAAAAAAGAACACAGGACACATAATACAAAATACAAAGGTACACATAATACCACATCACATACACTCACAATGTCAACTAGATATTAATAATGTAAGCTTTTCAAATTAAAAGCAAGATTATTTGTGTTCATGAGAAGACCATGAGATGAAATTTAGAGTCAGTGGTTACAGAGCTAAGTAGTTTTTAGCAGCAGTTTTTTCAAATTTGGTTTTGAATGTACTGATGAAACTGCAACTCTTCATACCATCAGGTAGGACATCCCACTGAGTTGTGGCTTTCAGAGAGAAAGCTGCCTGCCCAAATGCAGTGTGACAAAATGGTATGTTACAATCTTGTATAGAGGATATTCTGGAGGATCTAATAGAAATTACTGAACAAGTGTACACAAAGTCACATAGTGGAGGAGGGGCCAAACCATTTAAAATTTTATAAATAGGCACAAATTTGAGAATAATCTAAAATTCTCAAAGCTCAGTAAATTGTATTTCTCCAGTACCCTACAGTGATGGAAATACATTGGCTTTTTTTCCAGAGTTTGTAGAGTTTGTTTGTATAGGGAATCAAGAGGTCTTTTGGCTGTTTCTTCAGCCTGCCCCAACATGTGATAAAATAAGACATATGGGAAAGAATCATAGCATAAATATCTTGGCTGTGTTGAAAGAGAGACAGTTTCTAATATGTCTAAAATTTGCTAAGTTGTACTTTACGGTTTTTAACAATTTTTCTAACATGTTTCTTAAAGTTCAAATTTGGATACAGTGTCACACCAAGATATTTAAAATCAGTGACTATGTCAATTTTTTCACCTTTGATGAGAATATCAGCATTAGGAGGCTGTACCATGGTTTTAGAGAAAAACATACCCTTTGTTTACATTTAGACTCAAACATGATTGATCAAGCCAATGTGTGATCCTTTCCAACGCAATAGTTAGCTTAGCAGCAGCTAACTCAGCTGTTTTTGCATGTGTGTACACAACGGTATCATCTGCATACCTTTGCAGTTCTACATCATGACACTGTTGAGGGAAATCATTAATATGTAGGCTAAATAATAGGGGACCTAACACTGACCCTTGTGGAACACCCATTGTGCACTTCATTTTACTGTGCAGTGCATCACAAATTTTAACACATTTTATCCTATTAGATAAATATGAAGACATCCATGCCAGTGCTCTAGATGAGAAGTTAAATATATAGAGTTTCAGTATTATAACATCATGAATGATTGTGTTGAATGCCTTACGCAGATCTAAAAATACAGAACCAACTACTCCTCCTTTATCAAGTTTTGATTTAATTTGCTCTATTAAGTGCAAGGTAGCAGTTTTGGTTGAATGATTGCTCTAAAGCCAAATTGCATACAATGTAGACCAAAACTGCTTGTATTAAGAAATGTTGTTCAATGACAACTTTCTCAGCAACATTTGAGAGTACTGGCAGTATACTTATTGGTCTGTAATTACTGGCTTCAAGGCAGTCTCCAGATTAAAAGATAGGCGTGACAATGGCACATTTCCAGTCATCAGGAAAGGAGCTGTGTTTAAAAGACAAGTTAATTAAATGAGCAATATGGGAGTGTCAGTGTTATTACTGTGTTTTGAGACTTGACAGCTGGTGCTTCATGAGTCGAACTTTTTAGAAAAATAAAATATGACTACAAATAGCCTAACTATGAAAATAATAAGTATATCACTTTGTAGGTTATTAGTCAGGCAAGTTTATTTGTATAGTACATTTCAACAACAAGGCAATTCAAAGTGCTTTACATAGAACAAAAAAGGCATCAAGACAGAATATAAAAGCAACACAAGATAATAAAAAATACATTTAAATACAATTGAATAGTATTAAATTGGAAATAAAAAATAAGCTAAAATAGAATAAGACAGATAAAACAGTAGAATAAAACTTACAGTGCAGTATAAGATATTAACCTTTAAATTTTGTTTCGTAAAATGCAGTGGCAAACAGAAAGGTCTTCAGCTGTGATTTAAATGAACTTAGAGTTGCAGCAGACCTGCAGGTTTCTGGGAGTTTGTTCCAGATATGTAGAGCATAAAACCTGAACGCTGCTTCTCCATGTTTAGTTTTGAGTCTGGGAACAGAAAGCAGACCTGTCCAAGACGACCTGAGAGGTCTGGATGGTTCATAACGTAACAGCAGATGAGAAATGTATTTTGGCCATAAACCATTCAGTGCTTTATAAACCAACAGCAGTATTTTAAAATCAATTCTTTGACAGACAGGAAGCCGGTGTAAAGATCTGAGAACTGGACTGATATGATCCACTTTCTTAGTCTTAGTGAGGACTCGAGCAGCAGCGTTCTGAATCAGATGCAGCTGTCTGATCAAATTTTTTAGGGAGACCTGTAAAGACTACATTACAGTAGTGGAGTCTATTGAAGAGAAATGCATGGACAGGTTTTTCTAAATCCTGCTGAGACATAAATCCTTTAATGCTTGATATATTCTTCAGGTGATAGTAGGCTGACTTTGTCTTAATGTGGCAGTTGAAATTCAGGTCTGAGTCCATGAGTAAACCAAGATTTCTGGTTTGGTTTGTGGTTTTTATATCTAATCTAATCTAATCTAATCTAATCTAATGTAATCTAATCTAATCTAATAAAACATAATATATTATATATTATATAGGAAATTTGGGGGTAAATACCTTAAAGATGGCACAGTCTGTGCTGCATTTTCCTCATCATGCTCTCATGTCATGCCTCCCTCTCACTGTCTCTCTCACTATCTGTCATGTACACAGACTTGTTCTCTCTCTCTGGTGTGCAGTGTCTGTTTTGTGAAATGTTTTTTTCATGTGTTGTGTTTAGGGTTTGGTTATGCTAGAAAAGCCCACCTGACCCCCCCTCTCCCCCATTTCACACAGTAATAACAGTATAATGAGAAAAGAGTGCTGACATGTTTGGAGATTTTAGATTGAGCAAACTTTCTTAAATGCAGTATAAACACTGTATTACTGATTACCATAATTAACAGTACATTTGCGAGTGTTTAGTTGAGTGATTCAGTTTTTTGCACATTGAGGGTTACCTGAAATACAGCCTCAGAAGGACACTCACTACATTTTGTCTCCCATTACTCATCACACTGGGCTGCTATGGACATGCGATTGTCATTCTCTGCCACAAAAATAGCACTGACAAGATACAGAAACAGAGAACAAACAGAGAAGTTTGAAGTTGTTGCTCATCTTGATCGTTCTCTTCTGTGTTTGTTACATCCCCTATCATGTATTGAAGAACCTCAACCTCTTCTCAAGAGTTTTATCAAAACAGCAGGTATGCTATGATTGGTTTAATGGAGTCTACATTGCTTATCAGATAAGTTGTGTGCTTGTGTGTCTGAACAGTGCTCTCAACCCTCTGGTTTATCTTCATGGAAATGAAGATATTCGTTCTCAGCTCAGACAGCTGCTCCAGCGAGCTCGTCAGATGTTCAGATGTCCACCCCCAACAGACTCTGGTAGTGTGCCCATGAATCAAATCACAGATGAAGTTTAATACATGACAAATGTGTTTTTCCAGTAACATATTAGACATTAGTATATATTTGTAATTTTCTCTCAAAAATAATAATATTTTTAATTTCATATTTGTCCCTTTAATTTTCATTGTCTCAGCAGTAGTAGTGTACTTTGAATTGGTTTGTTGCTGAAATGTGCTACAAATAAACTTGCCTTGCCTAGTAGTTCTGTGTTTGCAATATGCAGCTTATGTAACCACCAAACCTTTGAGTTTGCAACAGATTGCAAGTAAGATTTCATTCATGCTAATATTTAAATTTGTGTGATTATACTGACACAATGCTTAGCATAAAAAGACAGTTAACAATGAATAAAATAACAAAAGGTTAATCAAATTAGAATATGGTTCAAGTTTATATATATGACCATGTTGTTGTTGTCATCTGAGTATAATTCAGACTTGTATATGTGGAAAATTGTGTTTATATATGAAGAGAAAAGTCATAATCATATGTTATTATGATTGTTCAGAAAGGCTTGCAGTGTTTTCTCTGAAGTAGGAACCACCAGAGGGAGACTCTTACCTTCTCATTTGTGTGGGTGAAAAACTGCCCCTGAATAACCCAAACAGCAAAAACTCCATGTAAGTGAGATAATCTTATATTTTGATTTAAAAACTTGTCTGTCTTGTTTTGAGTACAAATTAGATTATGCTGACTATGCAGGGGTGTTAATTTGCCATTTTTATAGTTTGACCTAATTCAACTAAATATCACTTGCCTTGTCTTAATTTGCCATTTTTATCTTATTTGGGGTGGAGTGGTTTCTGCTTGACAGACAACTGGTACCCCCTGCTGGACAAAACACTAACAGACATAGTTTTGTCACAGTACAGTATATGAAAGACAGCACATATACTTAACACTGCTTCTTGCTCGAGACAGCATCCTTCCATATGATGCCCCATATGACGTTGTCTTGAGGTAAATTCATAGAGGCTCCATCAGGGAGCTGCAGGTTTTTCATGATTTGGGCCATGCCATCTCACTATGGCACATTCAGCTCTACAAATCATGCATTCACCAGGTGCGTATAGTGACCACTCCAAAGGTTTCAACTGCTCCTCTCTGAGGTATCCCTGTTTAGCCGTAGCCTCTCCTTGGAGGGCTCTCCCCACCATATGAGACGCCTTGCTTATCCTCAGGGCCACAACTAACAAACCTCCAAAAGTATGTGTGTGTGCAGTCTTTCCCCCTAATTTGTGAAAAATGTACTGGACCGAATTTTTCAAGTACTGCTGTGTTATATGTATTTACCTCTACTATGGTGTCTTCCCCTTCAGTTTTGGATTTAATAGCTTCCTTATTAGGATTCACTTCCTCTCTGCTCACCCAGATTCTATCACTGACCTGAAAAGCAAAAGGGCCTAGGTTCCTTAAGTTGATCAAGTCCCCTAGCACCAGGTATGTCCAGACCTGTGCTCTTTAACCATTTTACCACCCTGTCTCCTCATGACCAGATAGACATCAGTAGATACTCTGATGTCCTGCTTGACAAATTCTACTAGTTTGAATCTAGAATAAAGCTTTCGCTTCTTTTTTCCTTTAGCTGTATTTTGAGTGTCTTGTGCTGCAGAGCGCTGCTCTGTGTGGTCTTGGTATTTAGTGAGAAAAAGAAGGGTGTTGACTTCCTTTTGCATCCTGCAGCTGCTTGGTGAGAGATGGCTGCTTCACTACTCATTGTCCCACGGAATATTTGTGGGTTTAACATGTTATCAGCTCGACTATTTGGTGTTGGTGGCCAGCTAAATTGGGAGCTGGTATCTGTGGTTAAGCTTGGACCCTTTTCTCGTTCCCCCCTTCCTTGATCGTTTCTATATCACTGTGCACTTGTGACCAGCTTTTAGGGTGCTATAGGATACTCTAACGGATACATCAATAGTAGAACTGAGAGGTGCTCTGCACCAGGTACCTTAAAGGCTTAGATTGCTTGGTAACTATCAGCTCCCAGTCATTCCACAGCTTCTAAGTAACTGTGGGGTGCTGCACTCCCGTAAACTGTTTAAGGGCGACCCCTATATTAATGCTGCTACTTTCGTAGGTAAATGTTCGAGTGACATGTCTAACATGGTAGAGCTTTTAAAATCTGGAGACCTCCGAGTTTGCTTTTAACTCTACAGATGTCCGTGGTCAGGCACCATGTAATGGTTTCTGCCTGACAGACAAGCGATGCCCCCTGCTAATGCTGGACAAAACACTAACAGACGCCTGTCCTCTACCTCTGACCTAGATATCGAATGGGTTCCCAAAATCTACATGCAAGACCATCTTAGACTGCTTGGGAACGAGAGTTCAGCCTGGTTTCTATAATCACCAGCTGTTGCTGAACCACACTAATGGGCCTATTTAGTCAAGTATGTCCTGACAGCCGGGTCACAATGAAGGTGTGTGGGTGCAAATAGGTGTTGGAGGTTTGAAAGCACTCCAAGATGGCTTTCTAACAGGTCATCACTGGAGGAGGCCCACTCTGACGGTCTGAGGGCACTCACCCGGTTTTACAGGGCGGCTTCAATGCCCTGGCCCTAACAGTTTAATTAAACAAATATAATAAACCCTTCAAACTGATACTTTATTGAAATAATACTCCTATCACAGATGCATCAGATTGATTACAATCAACAACTCTAAACCTTCCAAAATCTGATAATTAATAAACATTGCATGTTTATCCTTAGCAAAACATCATTATTAATTTTTAATGCATTTTGTTGAAATGTATTAAAATTTTTTAATTTTTAATCTACCCCAGGGGAGGTGTGTATTTTGATTATCTTGGGGACTATGAGAGGACCTTAGAGATGTGCACAAGTCAGGAACTTTGGTTGGAGTGTATAACAATACAAACCTTTACAAAAGTGAGTAATACAAAATATAAAAAGGAGAATACAAAAACTTGAGTATAAAAATGTAAACAAGAGAAGACCCTCTCCAGGACTTAAAGAAGTTATAGAAGTTATAAAAATGCAAAATAAGCAAACTGGCAAAAAGACTTTACGTCACGACCCCAAAAAGAGCTCCCAAAAAAGGCCTTTTGGCTCTCTTGTCTTTACTGACGTCTACTGACTGTTCACTCCTCTATGAAGACTTTTAAAAAATATATGTCTACTTTAAGAAATGACCACAGTTTCCAAGAACCAAGAGACCACATCTTCTGTGGTACGTCATAAATATTTTTCTTTTGTGCTTTTCAATTGATATGATAATGAGCAGTGGTTGTGAGCAAGGAAGCAAATGGACAAAGCATGCATGCACGCCTTTTGCTGTTTCTGATTGTGTGCAATTTTATGAAGAGTAAATGGATCTTTGGAGGTGCATTCTGCAAGATAACAAGATTCTGCTTCAAACTGAATTTACATGGCAGCATTGGGTTCCTTACTTGTATAAGTGTGTACAGGTACCTGGCCATTGTCCACCCAGTGAGAATGATGGGAAGATTAACTGTTACCCACTCTGTGGCTATCTCAATCATGGTTTGGTTGTTGGTGGGCACTGGTATAAATTGTCTGCTATGTGAATGAATCATATTGCATCATCTGCTACTATAAAACATTTATTGTACTGGGTCAATGTTTTGTCTTATATGGTTTTATATTTTGCTGTAAACATGCTAACAAAAAAAGCTAATATTAGAAAATGGACTTAAACAATTCTGAGAGCTTCAATGTTCTCTCTCAGAAAGGTTTGCAGAGAGAATAGGACGACTTTTGATGGTTCTGGGGCAGGGCTCAGTGATCAGCATGACGTGTATGTATTAAAACAGGAAGTTGATGTTTGCTTGAATGTGTACAAATAAACCCGATGCAAATTGTATGAGCGTCACTGTTTTCAACACCTCTGCATCAACTGCACATCAAAGGCGTACATAGCACAGGAAGCTAGCGGTACAAGCAAAGGTCACACAGAGTTTTCAAACTCACCAACATTACTGATATACTATTTTATACAGGGAGTTAGGATATTTCCACTGCATTTCCCTTTCTTTGTCATGGCTGCAGAACTGTGTCATAACAACACACAGACTGGTGACAGATGTCAGTGTTATTACTGTGTTTAAAATAAAATAAAATATGACTACGAATAGCTTAACTGTGGACACTGACAGTAAATAAAACTACTTAGAAAATGCTTAATCTGTTTGATCTGCTGCTGACCAGCTGTGTCTGCAAGAATTTTTAACTGGGGTGGCAAAGGGATGTCTAGAGGTCGCCACAATGTGTTGCTAATGTTCACACACAGCACGAAGAATTTTTTTTTTATATGCATTAATATTCTACTAATAATAGGCTAAAACATAAATTAATAGGCTACATGCATACACATAACTCTTGATGGTCAGTCTCCTATTTTGCAGAACCTTTATAGTCGAGTAGGCTAACATTAACAATGACAAATAAATAGGACCTTTAGGACTCTTAATCAAATGCTCTCAGCAAACCACTTAACAAAAATGCATTATGCAAACCCTGGGTTCTGTCTTCCTCTAAATTGATTTATATAATATACCTTACATTATAGCATATACTTATATAATAAGATAATTGGCCTGGACGTTTTTGGATAAAGAATAAAAAACAGGCTCTGACCATATTTAAGGCTGTTAAAGTCATAAACTTTGTTCTTTTGTGCTTCATGGAAGTGAACTTTTTAGACAAATAAAATATGACTATGAATAGCCTAGCTGTGAAAATAATAATTATCACATTATCACTTCGTAGGTTATTAGTGAGGCAAGTTTATTTGTATAGTACATTTCAACAACAAGGCAATTCAAAGTGCTTTACATAGAACAAAAAAGGCATCAAGACAGAATATAAAAGCAACACAAGATAATACAAAATACATTTAAATACAATTAAAAGCATTAATTTGGCTAAAGTAGAATAAGACAGATAAAACAGGAGAATAAAACTCACAGTGCAGTATAAGATATTAACCTTCATATTTGGTTTATTAAAAGGCAGCGGCAGAAAGGTCTTCAACTGTGATTTAAAAGAACTGAGAGTTGCAGCAGACCTGCATTTTTCTGGGAGTTTGTTCCAGATATGTGGAGCATAAAACCTGAATGCTGCTTCTCCATGTTTAGTTTTGAGTCTGGGAACAGAAAGCAGACCTGTTCCAGACGACCTGAGAGGTCTGGATGGTTCATAATGTAACAGCAGATGAGAAAATGTATTTTGGCCCTAAACCATTCAGTGCTTTATAAACCAACAGCAGTATTTTAAAATCAATTCTTTGACAGACAGGAAGCCAGTGTAAAGATCTGAGAACTGGACTGATATGATCCACTGTCTTAGTCTTAGTGAGGACTCGATCAGCAGCGTTCTGAATCAGATGCAGCTGTCTGATCGATTATTTTAGGGAGACCTGTAAAGACACCATTACAGTAGTGGAGTCTATTGAAGAGAAATGCATGGACAGGTTTTTCTAAATCCTGCTGAGACATAAGTCCTTTAATTCTTGATATATTCTTCAGGTGGTAGCAGGCTGACTTTGTAATAGTCTTAATGTGGCTGTTGAAATTCATATAATAGAACGATGTCTGTTTTGTGAAAAGTTTTCTTGTGTCGTGTTAAGGGTTTGGTTATGCTAGTAAAGACAACCCCCTCACTTCACACAGTAATAACAGTATGTGGAGAGAAGAGTGCTAACATGTTTGGAGATTTTATATTGAGCAAACTTTCTTAAATGCGGTATAAACACTATATTACTGATTTTTGTTGAGTGATTCAGTTTTTTGTACAGGCGTGACAGTGGAATTATTAAAAGGGGAAGGGGAGCTCTTTGTGCTATGCCACTGCTACAAGTGACCCTTTTACATAACACTGGTCATTTGATCTATATTATGGTATAAATACTTATTATAGCATGTTTAAGTCATAAAAAATTAGGATTTCAGATTTTACCTGCATCAAGGATTATTTGTTATGTTCTTTAGTTTGTATATTGCACCACCATTATAACCCTGTAAACAGTGTTTTATTCAAGATTTCTGGAAAATTATGCTCCAAACTGCAAATCATTGACCAGACTGGACTAGTTTAGTTGCTGCTAGTGCAGCTGAACCGTTATCTCATAACATTACATTAGAAAGGTACATTAGAAAGCACTAAAGGGTTGTCGTACCAGCAATGTAAAAACAGGAAAACTTTGACAGGTGCTGTATGTTGCAATCCACACTAGGTGCCACATCAATGTAACTGGCATGATTAGTCGAGACCTGATAGGCTGACTTTTAGATTTGCACTTTTAGAAAACATGTTTCTTAAAAAGAACATAAAAATAGCTCTGTACGATACTGTGGAAAATTCACACTGAAACACTGATACTGACATGTAGCCACTCGTTTCCACATTCTTTTCATCTCTTATCACAGTGCAAGAAAAAAGAGAAAAACATGATTACATGCATTCTGTGATATCATGTATTAATAGTTTGCATGGTCAGGTTAATATTTTAACATTGTATCTAGCTGCTTCAGGAAATCAATTGAACATTTTCTGTTCACTCCCACAGTGATAACAGTCCAATGAACGATCACAGGAAGTATTTTTAATGACACATTTCCTCGGTTATTTCCAGGTACCATAGCATACTTGCTTTACATTATTTGCTGCTTTTCAGGAGACAGCATGATGAACACCTCCTGTCCTCGTGTCAGCTCTGAATTTAAAGGCAGATTCCTGCCGCCTGTTTACTTCTTGGTATTCACCATTGGTCTGGTAGCTAATGGATGGGGATTGAAGTCTTTGCTGCAGAAGTGGAGGGAACTTAAGATCATCAATGTTTTTGTTCTGAACCTTGGTCTTGCAGATATTTTGTATCTGCTCACACTCCCATTTCTGATGTTTTACTATTTTATGAAGAGTAAATGGATCTTCGGAGATGCATTCTGCAAGATAACAAGATTCTGCTTCAACCTGAATTTATATGGCAGCATTGGATTCCTTACTTGTATAAGTGTGTACAGGTACCTGGCCATTGTCCACCCAGTGAGAATGATGGGAAGATTAACTGTTACCCATTCTGTGGCTATCTCAATCATGGTTTGGCTATTGGTGAGCATTCAAAGTCTTCCGGACATTTTCTACACCAAGACATTTGGAAACACCACTGGGAAATGCTACGGTACCACCCATGATACATACGTTGAGGAGTACCTGAAATACAGCCTCGGAAGGACACTCACTGGGTTTTGCATCCCATTCCTCATCACACTGGGCTGCTATGGACATGTGATTGTCATTCTCTGCCGCAAAAATACCACTGACAAGGTACAGAAACAGAGAAGTTTGAAGTTGTTGTTCATCTTGATTGTTCTCTTCTCTGTTTGTTACATCCCCTATCATGTATTGAAGAACCTCATCCTCTGGTCAAGAGTTTTATCAAAACAGCATAAATGCCGTGAATGGTCTAATGGAGTCTACATTGCTCATCAGATAAGTCGTGGACTTGTGTGTCTGAACAGTGCTCTAAACCCTCTGGTTTATCTTCATGGAAATGAAGATATTCGTTCTCAGCTCAGACAGCTGCTCCAGCGAGCTCGTCAGATGTTCAGACGTCCACCTCCAACAGACTCTGTTAGTGTGCCCATGAATCAAATTACAGATGAAGTTTAATACATGAAAAATGTGTTTTTCCAGTAACGTGTTCAATGTTACAATGTTATTTGTAAATGTTTCTCAAAAATAATAATTATGCTTTTCATTTCATATTTCTCCCTTTAATTTTCATTGTGTCAGCAGTATGTTGTACTTTGAATTGATTTGTTGTTGAAATGTTACATAAATAAACTTGCCTTGCCTATTAGTTCTGTGTTTGCAATATTCAGCTTCTGTAACCACCAAACCTTTGACTTTGCAACAGATTGCAAGTAAGATTTCATTCATGCTAATATTTAAATTTGTGTGATTATACTGACACAATGTTTAGCATAAAAAGAGAAATAAAAAAGAGAATAAAAATAACAAAAGGTAAATGAACTTAGAATATTGTTTAAGTTTATATATGACCATGCTGTTGTTGTCATTTGAGTATAATTCAGACTTGTATATGTAGAAAATTTTGTTTATATATGCAGAGAAAAACTTTTAAAATCATGTAAATAATAAATTCTTTAAATGTTCAAGTCTGTGTTATTATGATTGTTCAGAAAGGCTTGCAGTGTTTTCTCTGAAGTAGGAACCACCAGAGGGAGACTCTTACCTTCTCATTTGTGTGGGTGAAAAACTGCCCTTGAATAACCCAAACTGTTTGCACACTTATGAATAACATCTTACATGATATGCATAACATCATACAACTGTACTTTAAGTGCTAAAAACTGCAAAAACTCCAAGTGAGTGAGATAATCTTATATTTTGATTTAAAAACTTGTCTGTCTTGTTTTGAGTACAAATTAGATTATGCTGACTATGCAGGGGTGTTAATTTGCCATTTTTATAGTTTGACCTAATTCAACTAAATATCACTTGCCTTGTCTTAATTTGCCATTTTTATCTTATTTGGGGTGTAATGGTTTCTGCTTGACAGACAACCGGTACCCCCTGCTGGACCAAACACTAACAGACATAGTTTTGTCACAGTTCTACACCAAGACATCTGGAAACAAGCCTGGGAAATGCCATGATACCACCCATAAAACATATGTTGAGGATAACCTGAAATACAGCCTTGGATGGACACTCACTGGGTTTTATATCCCATTCCCATTGTCATTCTCTGCCGCAAAAATACCACTGACAAGGTCAGGCACGTGCACAGATAGACCTCAAAGGGGGCTTGAGCACCTGCCTGTTTGGCCTCTTAGAGAGAAAGTGTCCCTTTACTGGGGAGTTTTTTTTAAAATAAATAAATATATTCCTGTTAATCCTGCTACATCCAGTGTGACACAACAATACATCCCATGCAAAGCAGGTATGGATCAAGTGTGGGCATGTTAAATAAAAAATAACAATGTTTGACATCCATACATTCTTGTCACATTATGCCACGTTGTGATAAGAATTAAAGGTTCTGTATGTAGGAATCAGAAATTCCTTCTTATTAGTGACATCTGTGGCCATTAAATGAGCTGCAGTCAACACACTGGTGCTCGCAGAACAAGACTGCTACAGGTGATGTGTTTTTCCTCACTGACACTTCTTATAATTACATAAAAGAACTCTAACGTTGTGTTTTGTACCGTGTTTCAGCAAAACATCTCACTCCCGGTCAGTCAACCCCACCGCCATCCCCTGCTGTATGTACGTGCACTTGCTCACATACAAACACACACAGAGGTTCCTGCTGCATTGTGGCTGCTGGCCAGTGAGAGCTATGCTGCTAGTGTGGCTAGAAATCTACAGAGAAACAGTCTCAAGTCTCAAGATATTAGACCATTATTTTTAAAAGATGTATTCTGAAACTCTCTTTATTCATGCTAAAGACATAATTTATAATTGCTATAGATCTGAGATAGGCCATTACCAATTAGTACAATATTTGGGTTGTCAGTTTTTGAACAACGTTTTTGGTTGGAGTGTATCCAAACCAAACACTGTTATTATTAAAAGGCTTATTACTGATTTACAAAGCTAAATGATTTGATCACCAGAAAATAAAGCTATTAATGACAACATTGAGATAATCACATTTCTTGTTATATTACTGTATACTGATAACATATCAGAACAATACAATCAACTCCCAGCTAAAATGGAAAAATTCTTTACTGCAGGAAGCGGTAAACCATACAAAACCCAAGAAGACAGTGGAAACCTGATGCCTTGTGTTACTCTAATAGTTTATCGACTAACACAGTACCTGTCTTAGTTATGTTAAATAATTACTTAACTGAAAGTGAGTAAAATTATCATGTAGTCCTGCACTATAGAACTTCTGCTTACTACATGATACAGAAATAACTTCCAATATGTAGTGTGAAACTTTGTGTGGTCACTAGTAAAAACTGCAGCCTTTCTGATATAAAGTGGTTAAATGTAATGTGCTAAACATTTCCAACTAACTTTCTCAGGTTTAAGTAAAGATAGAGGAGGATAAATTGATATTTGCAAATAATCATTGATCAAGTTTGAATATAAATGAAATGAAATGAAATTATAGCTATGTTCCAATTAATGACTTTAAATATTTAATGCCCTCATGTTAGAAATGGTGCCACACACATAGGCTACTAAACTAGAGTTAAACTTCAGTTTTCATTTATCAAAAGGTATTGTCAGAGGAGTCACAAAAATAAAGACAGACAAGTACATATTAGCCTGTCATTGCAGTCTAAGCTGTGACTTGGTTTGAGCATGGACTCACTTTCTATTTTCAGTTTTAATAAAAATAACCAACGAGTCAACCAATGAAATTATAAGTGTCCATTTCCTGTAAACTTGCAAGTGCAGAGACACATATCTAGTATTCAGAGGCCAAGGCTTAAAACAGGAAGTCTTTTTTGAACTGCTGAGCTGTTATTCTGTTTCACACACTCACCGAGGGAAGGAATTACACCAACAATGAATAACACAACTTGTCAACGTGTCAACTTTGACTTTACACACAGATTCCTGCCTCCTGTTTTCATCTTAGTGTTCATCGTTGGTCTGGTGGCTAATGGATGGGGACTGAAGTCTTTGCTGCACAACTGGAAGAAACTGGGGGACATCAACGTTTTTGTTCTGAACCTTGGTCTTGCAGATATTTTGTATCTGCTCACACTCCCATTTCTGATGGTGTACTATTTTATGAAGAGTACTTGGATCTTTGGAGATGCATTCTGCAAGATAACAAGATTCTGCTTCAACCTGAATTTGTATGGCAGCATTGGATTCCTTACTTGTATAAGTGTGTACAGGTACCTGGCCATTGTCCATCCAATGAGAGTGAAGGGAAGATTAACTGTCACCCACTCTGTGGCTATTTCAGTGATGGTTTGGCTGTTGGTGAGTGTTCAAAGTCTTCCAGACATGTTCTACACCAAAACATCTGGAAACAAACCTGGGAAATGCTACGATACCACGAACGTGATATATGTTGAGGATTACCTGAAATACAGTCTCGGAAGGACACTCACTGGGTTTTGTATCCCATTCCTCATCACACTGGGCTGCTATGGACATGTGATTGTCATTCTCTGCTGCAAAAATACCACTGACAAGGTACTGAAAAAGAGGTGCTTGAGATTATTAATCATCTTGATTGTTCTCTTCTCTGTTTGTTACATCCCCTATCATGTATTTAAGAACCTCATCCTCTGGTCAAGAGTTTTATTAAAACAGCATATGTGCCGTGAATGGTCTAATAGAGTCTACATTGCTCATCAGATAAGTTGTGGACTTGTGTGTCTGAACAGTGCTCTCAACCCTCTGGTTTATCTTCATGGAAATGAAGATATTCCTGCTCAGCTCAGACAGCTACTCCAGCGAGCTCGTCAAGCTGTCTCGTGGCTGTTCATCACCTCTAGTCAGTTCTCCCAGGTATAAATTGTCTGATATGTGAATGAATTGTATTGCATCATCTGCTACTATAAAACATTTATTTTACTGGGTCAATGTTTTGTCTTATATGGTTTTATATTTTGCTGTAAACATGCTAAAAAAAAGCTAAGATTAGAAAATGTACTTAAACAATTCTGAGAGCTTCAATGTTCTCTCTCAGAAAGGTTTGCAGAGAGAATAGGACGACTTTTGATGGTTGTGGGGCAGGGCTCAGTGATCAGCATGACGTGTATGTATTAAAACAGGGAGTTGATGTTTGCTTGAATGTGTACAAATAAACCCGATGCAAATTGTATGAGCGTCACTGTTTTCAACACCTCTGCATCAACTGCACATCAAAGGCGTACATAGCACAGGAAGCTAGCGGTACAAGCAAAGGTCACACAGAGTTTTCAAACTCACCAACATTACTGATATACTATTTTATACAGGGAGTTAGGATATTTCCACTGCATTTCCCTTTCTTTGTCATGGCTGCAGAACTGGGTCATAACAACACACAGACTGGTGACAGATGTCAGTGTTATTACTGGGTTTAAAATAAAATAAAATATGACTACGAATAGCTTAACTGTGGACACTGACAGTAAATAAAACTACTTAGAAAATGCTTAATCTGTTTGATCCGCTGCTGACCAGCTGTGTCTGCAGGAATTTTTGACTGAGGTGGCAAAGGGATGTCTAGAGGTAGCCAAAATGTGTTGCTAATGTTCACACACAGCATGAAGAATTTTTTTTATATGCATTAATATTCTACTAATAATAGGCTAAAACATAAATTAATAGGCTACATGCATACACCTAACTGGTCAGTCTCCTATTTTGCAGAACCTTTATAGTCAAGTAGACTAACATTAATAATGATAAATAAATAGGACCTTTTTTCTGAGCTCATTTACAAAAGTTAAGACTCTTAATCAAATGCTCTCAGCAAACCACTTAACAAAAATGCATTATGCAAACCTTGGGTTCTGTCTTCCTCTAAATTAACTCAAAATGACTAATTTGACTTATATAATATACGTTACATTATAGCATATACTTATATAATAATTAGCCTGGATGTTTTTGGATGAAAAATATAAAACAGGCTCTGACCATGTTTAAGGCTGTTAAAGTCATAAACTTTGTTCTTTTTTGCTTCATGGAGGTGAACTTTTTAGACAAATAAAATATGACTATGAATAGCCTAGCTGTGAAAATAATAATTATCACATTATCACTTTGTAGGTTATTAGTGAGGCAAGTTTATTTGTATAGTACATTTCAACAACAAGGCAATTCAAAGTGCTTTATATAGAACAAAAAAGGCAGCAAGACAGAATATAAAAGCAACACAAGATAATACAAAATACATTTAAATACAATTAAAAGTATTAATTTGGCTAAAGTAGAATAAGACAGATAAAACAGGAGAATAAAACTCACAGTGCAGTATAAGATATTAACCTTCATATTTGGTTTATTAAAAGGCAGCGGCAGAAAGGTCTTCAACTGTGATTTAAAAGAACTGAGAGTTGCAGCAGACCTGCAGATTTCTGGGAGTTTGTTCCAGATATGTGGAGCATAAAACCTGAACGCTGCTTCTCCATGTTTAGTTTTGACTCTGGGAACAGAAAGCAGACCTGTTCCAGACGACCTGAGAGGTCTGGATGGTTCATAATGTAACAGCAGATGAGAAAATGTATTTAGGCCATAAACCATTCAGTGCTTTATAAACCAACAGCAGTATTTTAAAATCAATTCTTTGACAGACAGGAAGCCAGTGTAAAGATCTGAGAACTGGACTGATATGATCCACTTTCTTAGTCTTAGTGAGGACTCGAGCAGAAGCGTTCTGAATCAGATGCAGCTGTCTGATCGATTATTTTAGGGAGACCTGTAAAGACACCATTACAGTAGCGGAGTCTATTGAAGAGAAATGCATGGACAGGTTTTTCCAAATCCTGCTGAGACATAAATCCTTTAATGCTTGATATATTCTTCAGGTGATAGTAGGCTGACTTTGTAATAGTCTTAATGTGGCAGTTGAAATTCATATAATAGAACGATGTCTGTTTTGTGAAAAGTTTTCGTGTGTCGTGTTAAGGGTTTGGTTGTGCTAGTAAAGACCCCCCCTCACTTCACACAGTAATAACAGTATGTGGAGAGAAGAGTGCTGACATGTTTGGAGATTTTATATTGAGCAAACTTTCTTAAATGAGGATTTCAGATTTTACCTGCGTCAAGAATTATTTGTTATGTCCTTTAGTTTGTATATTGCACCACCATTATAACCCTGTAAACAGTGTTTTATTCAAGATTTCTGGAAAGTTATGCTCCAAACTGCAAATCATTAACCAGGCTGGACTAGTTGAGCTGCTGCTAGTGCATCAGAATCGTTATCTCATAACATTACATTAGAAAGGTACATTAGAAAGCACTAAAGGGTTGTGGTCCCAGCAATGTAAAAACAGGAAAGCTTTGACAGGTGCTGTATGTTGCAATCCACACTAGGTGCCACATCAATGTAACTGGCATGATTAGTCGAGACCTGATAGGCTGACTTTTAGATTTGCACTTTTAGAAAACATGTTTCTTAAAAAGAACATAAAAATAGCTCTGTACGATACTGTGGAAAATTCACACTGAAACACTGATACTGACATGTAACCAATGGTGTTCACCCACATTCTTTTCATCTCTTATCACAGTGCAAGAAAAAAGAGAAAAACATGATTACATGCATTCTGTCATATCATGTATTAATACTTTGCATGGTCAGGTTAACATTTTAACATTGTATCTAGCTGCTTCAGGAAATCACATGAACATTTTCTGTTCACTCCCACAGTGATGAAATTCTAATGAACGATCACAGGAAGCATTTTTAGTGACACATTTCCTCAGTTATTTCCAGGTACCATAGCATACTTGCTTTACATTATTTGTTGCTTTTCAGGAGACAGAATGATGAACATCTCCTGTCCTCGTGTCAGCTTTGAATTTAAAGGCAGATTCCTACCGCCTGTTTACTTCTTGGTATTCACCATTGGTCTGGTAGCTAATGGATGGGGATTGAAGTCTTTGCTGCAGAAATGGAGGAAACTTCAGATCATCAATGTTTTTATTCTGAACCTTGGTCTTGCAGATATTTTGTATCTGCTCACACTCCCGTTTCTGATGGTGTACTATTTTATGAAGAGTACTTGGATCTTTGGAGACACATTCTGCAAGATAACAAGATTCTGCTTCAACCTGAATTTATATGGCAGCATTGGGTTCCTTACTTGTATAAGTGTGTTCAGGTACCTGGCCATTGTCCACCCAATGAGAGTGAAGGGAAGATTAACTGTTACCCATTCTGTGGCTATTTCAGTGATGGTTTGGCTGTTGGTGAGTGTTCAAAGTCTTCCGGACATGTTCTACATCAAGACATTTGGAAACAAACCTGGGAAATGCTATGATACCACCACCAAGATATATGTTGAGGATTACCTGAAATACAGCCTTGGATGGACACTCACTGGGTTTTGTCTCCCATTCCTCATCACACTGGGCTGCTATGGACATGTGATTGTCATTCTCTGCCGCAAAAATACCACTGACAAGGTACTGAAAAAGAGATGCTTGAGATTATTAATCATCCTGATTGTTCTCTTCTCTGTTTGTTACATCCCCTATCATGTATTTAAGAACCTCATCCTCTGGTCAAGAGTTCTGTCCAAACAGCATATGTGCTGTGAATGGTCTAATGGAGTCTACATTGCTCATCAGATAAGTCGTGGACTTGTGTGTCTGAACAGTGCTCTAAACCCTCTGGTTTATCTTCATGGAAATGAAGATATTCCTGCTCAGCTCAGACAGCTGCTCCAGCGAGCTTGTCAAGCTGTCTCGCGGCTGTCCATCACCCCTACTCAGTTTTCCCAGTAAGTTGTCTGATATGTGAATGAATCATATTGCATCATCTGCAACTATAAAACATTTATTTTACTGGGTCAATGTTTTGTCTTATGTGGTTTTATATTTTGCTGTAAACATGCTAAAAAAAAGCTAAGATTAGAAAATATACTTAAACAATTCTGAGAACTTCAATGTTCTCTCTCAGAAAGGTTTGCAGAGAGAATAGGACGACTTATGATGGTTGTGGGGCAGGGCTCAGTGATCAGCATGACGTGTATGTATTAAAACAGGAAGTTGATGTTTGCTTGAATGTGAAAAAATAAAAAGGATGCAAATTGTATGAGCATCACTGTTTTCAACACCTCTGCATGAACTGCACATCACAGGTGTAAATAGCACAGGAAGCTAGCGGTACAAGCAAAGGTCACACAGAGTTTTCAAACTCACCAACATTACTGATATACTATTTTATACAGGGAGTTAGGATATTTCCACTGCATTTCCCTTTCTTTGTCATGGCCACAGAGCTGAGTCATGACAACACACAGACTAGTGACAGATGTCAGTGTTATTACTGTGTTTAAAATAAAATAAAATATGACTACGAATAGCTTAACTGTGGACACTGACAGTAAATAAAACTACTTAGAAAATGCTTAATCTGTTTGATCTGCTGCTGACCAGCTGTGTCTGCAGGAATTTTTAACTGGGGTGGCAAAGGGATGTCTAGAGGTGGCCACAATGTGTTGCTAATGTTCACACACAGCATGAAGAATTTTTTTTATATGCATTAATATTCTACTAATAATAGGCTAAAACATAAATTAATAGGCTACATGCATACACCTAACTGGTCAGTCTCCTATTTTGCAGAACCTTTATAGTCAAGTAGACTAACATTAATAATGATAAATAAATAGGACCTTTTTTCTGAGCTCATTTACAAAAGTTAAGACTCTCAATCAAATGCTCTCAGCAAACCACTTAACAAAAATGCATTATGCAAACCCTGGGTTCTGTCTTCCTCTAAATTAACTCAAAATGACTAATTTGACTTATTTAATATATGTTACATTATAGCATATACTTATATAATAAGATAATTAGCCTGGATGTTTTTGGATGAAAAATATAAAACAGGCTCTGACTATGTTTAAGGCTGTTAAAGTCATAGACTTTGTTCTTTTTTGCTTCATGGAAGTGAACTTTTTAGATAAATAAAATATGACTATGAATAGCCTAGCTGTGAAAATAATAATTATAACATTATCACTTTGTAGGTTATTAGTGAGGCAAGTTTATTTGTATAGTACATTTCAACAACAAGGCAATTCAAAGTGCTTTATATAAAACAAAAAAGGCATCAAGACAGAATATAAAAGCAACACAAGATAATACAAAATACATTTAAATACAATTAAAAGCATTAAATTGGCTAAAGTAGAATAAGACAGATAAAACAGGAGAATAAAACTCACAGTGCAGTATAAGATATTAACCTTCATATTTGGTTTATTAAAAGGCAGCGGCAGAAAGGTCTTCAACTGTGATTTAAAAGAACTGAGAGTTGCAGCAGACCTGCATTTTTCTGGGAGTTTGTTCCAGATATGTGGAGCATAAAACCTGAACGCTGCTTCTCCATGTTTAGTTTTGACTCTGGGAACAGAAAGCAGACCTGTTCCAGACGACCTGATCTGAGAAGTCTGGGTGGTTCATAAAGTAGCAGCAGATGAGAAAATGTATTTTGGCCATAAACCATTCAGTGCTTTATAAACCAACAGCAGTATTTTAAAATCAATTCTTTGACAGACAGGAAGCCAGTGTAAAGATCTGAGAACTGGACTGATATGATCCACTTTCTTAGTCTTAGTGAGGACTCGAGCAGCAGCGTTCTGAATCAGATGCAGCTGTCTGATCGATTATTTTAGGGAGACCTGTAAAGACACCATTACATTAGTCGAGTCTATTGAAGAGAAATGCGTGAACAGGTTTTTCCAAATCCTGCTGAGACATAAGTGCTTTAATTTTTGATATATTCTTCAGGTGGTAGCAGGCTGACTTTGTAATAGTCTTAATGTGGCAGTTGAAATTCATATAATAGAACGATGTCTGTTTTGTGAAAAGTTTTCATGTGTCGTGTCAAGGGTTTGGTTGTGCTAGTAAAGACAACCCCCTCACTTCAAACAGTAATAACAGTATGTGGAGAGAAGAGTGCTGACATGTTTGGAGATTTTATATTGAGCAAACTTTCTTAAATGCGGTATAAACACTATATTACTGATTTTTGTTGAGTGATTCAGTTTTTTGTACAGCGTATCAGTGGAAATATTAAAAGGGGAAGGGGAGCTCTTTGTGCAATGCCACTGCTACAAGTGACCCTTTTACATAACACTGGTCATTTGATCTGTAGTATGGTATAAATACTTATTATAACATGTTCAAGTCATAAAAAATGAGGATTTCAGATTTTACCTGCGTCAAGAATTATTTGTGTCCTTTAGTTTGTATATTGCACCACCATTATAACCCTGTAAACAGTGTTTTATTCAGGATTTCTGGAAAATTATGCTCAAAAGTGCAAATCATTGACCAAGCTGGACTAGTTGAGCTGCTGCTAGTGCAGCTGAACCGTTATCTCATAACATTACACTAGAAAGGTATATTAGAAAGCACTAAAGGGTTGTGGTACCAGCAATGTAAAAACAGGAAAGCTTTGACAGGTGCTGCATGCTGCAATCCACACTAGCTGCCACGTCACTGTTACTGGCATGATCAGACAAGACTTGATAGGCTGACATTTAGATTTGTACTTTTAAAAAACATTTTTCTTAAAAAGAACATAAAAACAGCTCTGTACGATACTGTGGGAAATTCACACTGAAACACTGATACTGACATGTAACCACTGGTTTTCACCCACATTCTTTTCATCTCTTATCACAGTGCAAGAAAAAAGAGAAAAACATGATTACATGCATTCTGTCATATCATGTATTAAAACTTTGCATGGTCAGGTTAACATTTTAACATTGTATCTAGCTGCTTCAGGAAATCACATGAACATTTTTTGTTCAGTCAAACAGCGATAACAATGAACGATCACAGGAAGTATTTTTAATGACACATTTCCTCAATTATTTCCACGTACCATAGCATACTTGCTTTACATTATTTGCTTTTCAGGAGACAGTATGATGAACACCTCCTGTCCTCGTGTCAGCTTTGAATTTACAGGCAGATTCCTGCCAACTGTTTACTTCTTGGTATTCACCATTGGTCTGGTAGCTAATGGATGGGGACTGAAGTCTTTGCTGCAGAAATGGAGGAAACTTGAGATCATCAATGTTTTTGTTCTGAACCTTGGTCTTGCAGATATTTTGTATCTGCTCACACTCCCGTTTCTGATGGTGTACTATTTTATGAGGCGTAAATGGATCTTTGGAGATACATTCTGCAAGATAACAAGATTCTGCTTCAACCTGAATTTATATGGCAGCATTGGATTCCTTACTTGTATAAGTGTGTACAGGTACCTGGCCATTGTCCATCCGGTGAGAATGATGGGAAGATTAACTGTTACCCATTCTGTGGCTATCTCAATCATGGTTTGGCTGTTGGTGAGTGTTCAAAGTCTTCCGGACATTTTCTACACCAAGACATCTGGAAACACCACTGGGAAATGCTACGATACCACCCATAAGAGATATGTTGAGGATTACCTGAAATACAGCCTCGGATGGACACTCACTGGGTTTTGTCTGCCATTCCTCATCACACTGGGCTGCTATGGACATGTGATTGTCATTCTCTGCCGCAAAAATACCACTGACGAGGTACTGAAAAAGAGGTGCTTGAGATTATTAATCATCTTGATTGTTCTCTTCTCTGTTTGTTACATCCCCTATCATGTATTCAAGAACCTCAACCTCTGGTCAAGAGTTTTATTAAAACAGCATATGTGCCGTGAATGGTCAAATGGAGTCTACATTGCTCATCAGATAAGTCGTGGACTTGTGTGTCTGAACAGTGCTCTAAACCCTCTGATTTATCTTCATGGAAATGAAGATATTCCTGCTCAGCTCAGACAGCTGCTCCAGCGAGCTCGTCAAGCTGTCTCGCGGCTGTCCATCACCCCTACTCAGTTCTCCCAGGTATAAATTGTCGGCTCTGTGAATGAATCACATTGCATCATCTGCAACTATAAAACATTTATTGTACTGGGTCAATGTTTTGTCTTATGTGAATTTATATTTTGCTGTAAACATGCTAAAAAAACTAAGATTAGAAAATGTACTTAAACAATTCTGAGAGCTTCAATGTTCTCTCTCAGAAAGGTTTGCAGAGAAAATAGGACGACTTATTGTGGTTGTGGGCCGAGGCTCAGTGATCAGCGTGATGTTTAAGTATAAAAACAGGAAGTTGGTGTTTGCTTGAATGTGTGTAAATAAACCCCATGCAAATTGTATTAGTTTCACTGTTTCCAACACTCACCCATGAAGCCATGCATCAGCTGCACATCACAGGCGTACATAGCAAGAGGAAGCTAGCGGTACAAGCAAAGGTCACACAGTGTTTTCAAACTAACCAATATCACTGATCTACTGTGTGACTATTTTATACAGGGAGTTAGGGTATTTCCAATGCATTTCCTTTTCTCTGTCATGACCACAGAGACGGGTCATGACAATACACAGACTAGTGACAGATATCAATGTTATTAATTCTGTTTAAGATAAAATATGACTACGAATAGCTTAACTGTGGACACTGATAGTAAATAAAACTACTTAGAAAATACTTAATCTATTTGACCCGCTGCTGACCAGCTATGTCTGCAGGAATTTTTAACTGGGGTGGCAAAGGGATGTCTAGAGGTGGCCACTATGTGTTGCTAATGTTCACACACAGCATGCAGATTTTTTTTTTATATGCATTAATATTCTGCTAATAATAGGCTAAAACATAAATTAATAGGCTACATGCATACACATAACTGGTCAGTCTCCTATTTTGCAGAACCTTTATAGTCAAGTAGGCTAACATTAATAATGATAAATAAATAGGACCTTTTTCTGAGCTCATTTACGAAAGTTAAGACTCTCAATCAAATGCTCTCAGCAAACCACTTAACAAAAATGCATTATGCAAACCCTGGGTTCTGTCTTCCTCTAAATTAACTCAAAATGACTAATTTGACTTATATAATATACGTTACATTATAGCATATACTTATATAATAAGATAATTAGCCTGGATGTTTTTGGATAAAGAATATAAAACAGGCTCTGACCATGTTGAAGGCTGTTAAAGTCATAAACTTTGTTCTTTGGTGCTTCATGGACGTGAACTATTTAGAAAAATAAAATATGACTACAAATAACCTAGCTGTGAAAATAATAATTATCACATTATCACTTTGTAGGTTATTAGTCAGGCAAGTTTATTTGTATAGTACATTTCAACAACAAGACAATTCAAAGTGCTTTATATAAAACAAAAAAGGCATCAAGACAGAATATAAAAGCAACACAAGATAATACAAAATACATTTAAATACAATTAAAAGCATTAAATTGACTAAAGAAGAATAAGACAGATAAAACAGGAGAATAAAACTTACAGTGCAGTATAAGATATTAACCTTCAAATTTGGTTTATTTAAAGGCAGCGGCAAACAGAAAGGCCTTTAGCTGTGATTTAAAAGAATTCAGAGTTGCAGCAGACCTGCAGATTTCTGGGAGTTTGTTCCAGATATGTGGAGCATAAAACCTGAATGCTGCTTCTCCATGTTTAGTTTTGACTCTGAAAACAGAAAGCAGACCTGTTCCAGACGACCTGAGAGGTCTGGATGGTTCATAATGTAGCAGCAGATGAGAAATGTATTTTGGCCATAAACCATTCAGTGCTTCATAAACCAACAGCAGTATTTTAAAATCAATTCTTTGACAGACAGGAAGCCAGTGTAAAGATCTGAGAACTGGACTGATATGATCCACTTTCTTAGTCTTAGTGAGGACTCGAGCAGCAGCGTTCTGAATCAAATGCAGCTGTCTGATCGATTAGTTTAGGGAGACGTGTAAAGACAACATTACATTAGTCGAGTCTATTGAAGAGAAATGCATGAACAGGTTTTTCCAAATCCTGCTGAGACATAAGTCCTTTAATTCTTGATATATTCTTCAGGTGGTAGCAGGCTGACTTTGTAATAGTCTTAATGTGACAGTTGAAATTCAGGTCTGAGTCCATAATATAATATAATATAATATAATATAATATAATATAATATAATAGAATATAATAGAATAGAATAGAATAGAATAGAATAGAATAGAATAGAACGATGTCTGTTTTGTGAAATGTTTTCATGTGTCGTGTTAAGGGTTTGGTTATGCTAGTGAAGACCCCCCCTCACTTCACACAGTAATAACAGTATGTGGAGAGAAGAGTGCTGACATGTTTGGAGATTTTACATTGTGCAAAGTTTCTTAAATGCGGTATAAACACTTCATTACTGATTTCCCTAATCAACACTGCATTTGCAAGTGTTTTGTTGAGTGATTCAGTTTTTTGTACAGGCGTGACAGTAGAATTATTAAAAGGGGAAGGGGAGCTCTTTGTGCTATGCCACTGCTACGAGTGACCCTTTTACATAACACTGGTCATTTTATCTATATTATGGCATAAATACTTATTATAACATGTTTAAGTCATAAAAAATGAGGATTTCAGATTTTACCTGCGTCAAGAATTATTTGTTATGTCCTTTAGTTTGTATAGTGCACCGCCATTATAACCCTGTAAACAGTGTTTTATTTAGGATTTCTGGAAAATTATGCTCCAAACTGCAAATCATTGACCAGGCTGGACTAGTTGAGTTGCTGCTAGTGCAGCTGAATCGTTATCTCATAACATTACATTAGAAAGGTACATTAGAAAGCACTAAAGGGTTGTGCTCCCAGCAATGTAAAACAGGAAAGCTGTTGCATGTTGCAGTCCACACTAGGTGCCACGTCCATTAGTGCTTCTGTGCTGTCCTTCAGTCCAGCCTTTTCCAACCACTGGTAGGATTTCTTGATATCAGCAACTTCTTCTATCTGTCTGTGGTACATGCCGTGTAGGGGCTTGTCCCTCCATGATGGTTCCTCCTCCACCTCTGCATCATCGGGTTTCTGCTGCCTGAGGTATTCACTTAGCAGTTCATCTTTGGGGGCCATCTTCCTGATGTATTCCTGGATGTTGGTTGTTTTGTCCTGGACAGTGGCTCTGACGCTCATCAGTTCTCGGCCTCCCTCGTTCCACTTAGTGTACAGTCTCAGGGTGCTGGACTTAGAGTGAAACCCTCCATGCATTGTGAGGAGCTTTCTTGTCTTGATATCAGTGGCCTCTATCTCCTCCTTTGGCCAGCTCATTATACCAGCGGGGTATCTGATGACTGGCAGGGCGCACGTGTTGATGGCCCATATCTTGTTCTTCCCATTCAGCTGACTTTTCAGGACCTGCCGTACTCTGTGTTGGTATTTGGCTTGTGGCCTCCTCAAGGTTCCCATTTGCCTGCGGGATCCCAAGGTATTTGCAGCTGTCCTGAACATCTGCAATGCTGCCTTCTGGTAGTTCTGATCATCTTCCCTCTCTTCAATACCATCCAACCACACTTATCCAGTCCGAATGACATTCCGATGTCGTTGCTGCTGTAGATCCTGGTGAGGTGGATCAGTGAGTCGATGTCTTGCTCATTCCTGGCATACAGCTTGATGTCATCCATGTAGAGGAGGTGACTGATGGTTATTCCACTTCCGAACCGGTACCCATAGCCACTCTTTGAGATGATCTGGCCTATGCAGAACAGCAGCGGGGATAGTGCATCTTGATGGTAACTTGTACAATTGGCTTTGAGTTGGCCTCCAGAGTTGTTTTCCACAGCCCCATTGAGTTCTTGATGTACAGGCATTCCAAGCATTTCCAAGCATTCCAGTATCATAGCAGTCATAGGCCTTCTTGTAGTCAATCCAGGTGGTGCACAGGTTGGTCTGCCTGGTCTTGGGTGACTGCTCTATGGCCCTGGTATTACTACCTTTCAGGGCCCTGCTCATGTATTGGGCCATGTGCCTATTCATCTTAGCCACTTCCATGTTGTACAGAGGCAGGTTATTGGCTGGTAGTTGAATGGGATTGTGCCCTTCTGGGGGTCCTTCATGATCAGGACTGTCCGCCCTTGGGTTAACCACTCTGGGTGCGTTCATTTGTGCTGTGTTCATGGTTCATGGTTCATAGTTCATGGAGTCTTTAGATCATGTCCGGGCCCGGTGCTGTCCAGCTCCTCATACCTGACACTCGTTCTTGGATGTCTACCATTGTAATAGTTACTGGATCTTGTTCTGGGAGATTGCTGTAGTCTGCTCTTAGATCCACTAGCCACTGAGCATTGGTGTTATGTGATGCCTCCTTCTCCCGTATGCTCTTCCAGTATTGTTCAGTCTCAGCCCTGAGAGGATCTGTTCTTGTGTTATTACCTTGCCACTGAGTACACTTTGGATGGTTCGGTGGAGAACATCCTATTTATTCTCCTGGCACTCCTGTGTATCTCTTCAGGCGGGTAGCCAGAGCTGTGAGTCTTTGCTTGGCAGTCTCCAGTGCCTCAGGTATAGACAGCTTGTTGTACCGGGAGTCGCTGTTGTACTTGTACTTCCTAGGTATCCCTTTCATGTGGTGCTGTAGCTGATTGGTCTCAGTTACGGTCTAGTAGGGATAGTATGTAGCGCTGCATTCACTTCTGACTTTCAGAGGGTACTTTGGGTACTTGGCACGGGGGTCATGATAGTCAGTCTTAGGTCAGTTGCCCTTGTGTTAAGGTCGTAAAGGACCCAATCTTAGGGTGTGGGGAGGATGATGATATCTCCCCTCTGACCTGTTGTCCTGGCTCCCCTTTGCTGTAGCATGTTCGTTGTACCTCATCAATCTCAAGCTAGTAGTTGTTTCTTTGTAAGCTTAGATGTTGGGTTTCCCACAACCTCTGCATGTAGCCCCTCTCAGCAGGATTACTTGTATAGTAGCATTCCAACAGATCCCTATTCTCTGCCCTACTCCATCTATGTCTTGTTCCAGTAGCCCATTTCTCATTAGGATGTCCTGGTTCCCCAACATCTGACACTCCTTGACCCGGGCGATGGGTGGCTCTCGAATTTGCGGTTTCACTCATGCCAAGATAGGCCAGCAGCGAGAAGGACCTTGCCTAAAGGTCCACACTGGATATGTCGAACCTCCGACCTCCTGCGCCAAAGTCAGCAGTGTTGACCACTGAGGTATCCAGCTGCACTAAATAGATATTTCTTTGTTCATGCATAACAGCAGTTTATGTCCTGTTGCCGCCAAGATTCTAGTGCCTAATGGTGATTTATTTGTTATTCCAGACTGATGACAATACTGTGTTGAATATATATATATTGAATATATATTGAATATATATATATATATATATATATGTATATGTGTGTGTGTGTGTGTGTGTGTGTGTGTGTGTGTGTGTGTATGTATGTATATATGTATAGATAGATAGATTTAGATATAGATAGATAGATAGCACCAAATCAAACCACCACCAAGACTCGTTCAAACATAAATATATCAATAGGTATTGCAGTGCCCATTTTTAACAGAACTGGACAGAACCTAGAGTTACATACAAATGAGAATATTACTCCTCTGAGAAATAACCAAACTTCACACATGTATCATTGACCAGGTCACATAAAGTACGATGGCGACACCCTTTGGTTAGATGGGGGTACTACATAATGCACAACCACACAGAATAGATTTTTCCTCCCCATATGGAGACATTATTAACTTAACTTCACAACAGCATAAACAGTACTACTTCAACTTAAACATATGTAGGATCACAACAACTAACTTAATACTTCCTCCAGTCAATTACACCATACGCATCTTGACAATATTGGAAAAAATTCTCATCATGCTGGGCACATGTAAATACATGGTTAACATTATGAGATATAAACATAACAACAAAGTAACAGATACTTACTTCCCGTCATTGACTCAGTACTTGGAACATCACAAACTGGATTGCACAGGAAGAAATAAGGATGATAATCATCACAGGTAAGTGGACCTAAACCATAATGTGGTGCACGCTGAACTTGAGCGCTCACTCTTTCCACACACAATGGCAAAACACTAGTGGGGTACATACGTCATGTCCTATAACCAGATAATGTGAGTATTAAAGTGATATGCACCCAGAAATGTCAGAGCCTTTCAAGCAGTGGTTCAAAAGTTTGGTGTAAAGGCTGATTGTGAGTCAGAATATGAGCAGTGTATGAAAGCCAAGGTTGGGCAGAGCAAATCCTGTGATTCTTAAAAGGAAAAAAAAGACCAGGTAGCAGACACAGCAAATACTGTGACTCTTAAATGGAAAAGATAGCAGGCAACAGCTAACAGACTGCCATAAATTGAAAGCATTGAATTGGAAACCAGGAAAAAGAAAGGGTCTGCATAGAAGTGATGACCTATTGATAATTACAGAGTATTTACAATTAGATCGTCGAAACATGGGTACCAAAAATAGCAAACAGGAAAAAGAACAAAGTGATGTGAAAAATAACAATCTCACCCATAGTTGAATATATGCTGAAGACATATGGTGAACAAAGCTGTAGTCAATTTGAGGTCTGGGTAAAAGATTTTGGCTTCCTTCCAGAATGGCAGGTCACGACAGCTGGAACAATTAAAAAAAATATGGAAAAAAGGAAAAGGAATATGAAAACAAAGCAAAAGGGATGTCAAATAAAGAAAGGAAGAAGTTCACTTCATTTGGAAAGCATTAATGATGTGGCAGGAAGAGGAAAATAAAAGAGATGAGAAAAAATGTAGGAGCAGCAACACAAAAAGCAATAGCAGTAGAGGCTGCAGTATGTCAGGGAGGGGCCTCTAACAAGTCTGTGCAGTGTCTGACCTAGATCCTGACTTAGGCATGGCCGCACTGTGACATCTTCAGCCACAAAACAAGGAGAAGAAGGCCACAATCCTCCACCGTACCCCGGTCCTGGCATCTATTTTGACTTTACCGCCTTTGCGGAATACTCCAAGTTTCTTGAGCCACCGCCACCAACAAGGATAAAGAGTCCAAAGAGAG
Organism: Thunnus maccoyii; assembly: GCF_910596095.1. NCBI lineage: Eukaryota > Metazoa > Chordata > Actinopteri > Scombriformes > Scombridae > Thunnus > Thunnus maccoyii. Next base: position 28,694,061 of record NC_056536.1, on the reverse strand, counting down.
GCACCAGAATACCCCCTACGGCACCTCCAGTGCAGGTAAACCAAGAGCAAGGACTGCCATATATGCACATTAGAGGCAAGACACAAGACTCCCTCCCAGGGACAGAGATGCCAACAATGTGATCTTCAGAACAGAGGGTGTGTTAAGACCATGGACACACAAAGACATGGTATGGGTGGGAGAAGAACTGCCAAACCCACTAGAAGCTGGAGGAACTGCATATGCACAAGTGCTCCGCCAAATTATTGAACAATATCGCCCCACTACTGGAGAAATCCAGCGCCGGTTGCAGTGGCACTTGAAACTCAAATGGGGAGCAATGCAGGGAGACTGGCCACCAGTTGACCTGAGACCTAAAGAAAATCACAGCCTGCAAACAAGAACCAAACCAAGCAGTGGCAGATTACCTGGTGCGTCTGACCAAAGTGATGCAAAAAGCAGTCTCACAAAACCCACAAACAACTAAGATGACTCGACATGGGAAGCACATCTGAAATCCTACTTCCAAGAACTGCTTCCGGGGATATAGTCCAATGTAAGGAAACATTGTATTGATTGCAACACAGGAAGATTAATAGCTGTTGAAAGATTTGCCAAACATTCTAAAAAAAGATTCAGAGAGAAGGAAAAGAGAAAGATCGAGTAGAGCGAAGACACAGCAGTAAAGATTCAGATGGTGCAGCTGACCATGCTCCAAGGCCAGCCACAAGGAAAGATGACAATGTATCACGGACAAAGTCATAACCATGGCCGTGGTAGGGGATAAGCCAGAGGTGAAGGGAATGGCAAAAGTGGCAAAAAATGTTTTATCTGTGGAAAGTTTGGACATTTCATCCCTGACTGCAAACAAAACCTAAACAACAAAGAAAAAGGTGGAGACTGATGGTGTGCAGGGTCAGGGAAAGGTCGGGACCCTGAAGTCCAGAGGGACAGTGAGAACACAAACACAGACACTCACATATACACAGACATCCACCAATTAATACAAGAAATTATTGAGAAATTAGAACAAAAACAGAGAGATGAAAATGATTAAAAAAAAGACAGACCCACTTATGAAATGTCCTCACACACAGCCTACGAAGCCATGTCCACACTGACACTACAGGTCTTAGACCAAGAGATTGAATTCTTGGTCAACTCAGGGGCAACAGAGTCAGTAATAAAGCAATTTAATCAAACTCCAACTCCAAAAATGAGCGGGAGAACAATGTCAAAACACAGCTCCCTTATCAGTTGTGGATGATGAGGGGAAAAGATTTAAACATTCTTTTCTCCTCTCTTCATTAATATAATAATAATAACAACAATAACAATAACAATAACAATAACAATAACAATAACAATAACAATAACAATAATGTTGCACAAGAAATGCAACTCAAAGTGCTTTACAACAAAGCAACACCAAGTGCTTCACATGAAAGGACATAAAAAGAACATAAAAGCATGTAAAAACATTAACCAAAGATGGAAAATAAAACCCACACCCATGACATAAAATTAGAATATTAAAAATTATAAAAAATAATACATCAAAAATAAAATAAAACAAAGATAGAATGCGTACTTCAGTGCTGGTAATTTGAGACTTATGAAGCGAAAACTCAGAAAGTATTTTGCCACGTGTACACAATTTGTAAATCGGTGCTTAGGTCTCTGAAGCCATAACCAATAAGCAAACAGAACCTCCCTTTACCCAACGGTCACCACTGGTCTTGATGAACCGAAATAAGCTTCTTTCAGCTTACCCCAGAACGTCTTCTCACAGGTTTAACCTCACTGTAGATCTTATCAGTGTCGGGTACAACTGAGCTAACCCAGAAAGAAACCACCATTAGTGGTGCTGTGGGTGTTAAAACCACACATCACAGTCTTCTCTCAAACGTATACACATTTTTTTACAGTTCATATTCATATGCAATCCTTTGCACAGGCTGTAAGTCAGTCAGACCACAGTCATTATTGATCAATATTTGAACAACTCTCCCCTTGCTAATGAATGGTTAAAACCATTTTTGAAGCACCACATATGTCACTTTGGGTATTGACCACACAACCTTTGTTAGGCATCCTGACATCTAGTGGACTACAGGGTCTACTGCTGAGACTAAGGGCAGTGCAATAAACATATCACCAGCATCATCAGAACATAAGAAAACATTTTGAAGTAAAGACTGTTTGAGGGCAAACGTGGCCTCTATTGTTATCAAATGTAATCATTTGGGGGTTGAGCATCATAAGAGCAAATCATTGTAGTGTATGGTTGTAGGTTATTGTCTTAGATGGAGGATGGAGGCAGTTGGAAATGATCACTACGGCCGCTAGATGGCATCTGTCACTCAAATGTAACTAAAGGTTGTTTTGAGGTGAGTGACATTTTTCTTGAGAGAACAGTCTCTACTAAACACCAAGTACAGTTCAGGCTGATGGGAATGTCTCAAGTTTTTGTGTTTTGCAAATTTTTTAATCATAAACAAAAATACTGGGCAAATTTTTTACCTAACGATGGCACTAGAAGAAAAGTCATAAAGTGATTACAGTTATCCTGAGGGGGACATGAATGTCTGAACCAAATTTCATTGCAATTCATCCAATAGTTATCAAGACTTTTCACTCAGAACCACTAATGTCAACCTCATAGTGGTGCTACAATAAAAAGTCAGTAGGATTCATCCTCTGGGAGTCATGAATGTCTGTACAAAATTTAACTGCAGTCCATCCAATAGTTGTTGAGACATTTCAGTCTGAACCAAAGTGGTGGACCAACCGTCCGACAACAGACATGAGCCATACTGCTAGTGTGGCTAGAAATCTACAGAGAAACAGTCTCAAGTCTCAAGATATTAGACCATTATTTTTGAAAGATGTATTCTGTAACTCTCTTTATTCATGCTTAATACATAATTTATAAACAATAATATATAAACAACATTTTTATTTGAGTGTATCCAAACCACACACTGTTATTATTAAAAGCCTTATTACTGATCTACAAAACATTACTAAATGATTTGATCACCAGAAAATGAAGCTATTGACAACAACATTGAGATAATCACAGGCACACTGCCATATAAATCAAACATTTCGTGATGTATTACTGTATATTGATAATATATCAGAACAATACAATCAACTCACAGCTAAAATAGAAACATGCTTTACTACAGGAAGTGGTAAACCATACAAAACCCTACCAGACAGTAGACACCTGTAACCTCGTGTTACTCTAATAGCTTATCCACTAACACAGTACCTGTCTGTAATACATAAACTGAGTGCAAACTACAAAGTTTATTTATCAAGTGCACATTTTTTATTTCCTTTCATTTCAATAAAAATCTCTATCTTGGTGGAATCTACCCAAGTAATGGTAAATAATGACTTTACTGAAAGTGAGTAAAATTATCATGTAGTCCTGCATTACAGAACTTCTGCTGACTACATGATACAGAAATAATTTCCAATATGTAGTGTGAAACTTTGTGTGGTCACTAGTAAAAACTGCAGCCTTTCTGATATAAAGTGGTGAAATGTAATGTGCTAAACATTTCCAACTAACTTTCTCAGGTTTAAGTAAAGATAAAGGAGGATAAATTGATATTTGCCTGGAATTGTTGAATATTCTAATTGATTAATTTAAATATTTAATGCCCTCATGTTAGAAATGGTGCCACACACATAGGCTACTAAACTAGAGTTAAACTTCAGTTTCCATTTATCAAAAGGTATTGTCAGAGGAGTCACAAAAATAAAGACAGACAAGTACATATTAGCCTGTTATTGCAGTCTAAGCTGTGACTTGGTTTGTGCATGGACTTACTCTCTATTTTTCGAGTCAGCCAATGAAATTTTAAGTGTCCATTTCCTGTAAACTCGCAGGTTCAGAAACACATATCTAGTATTCAGAAGCCAAGGCTTAAAACAGGAAGTCTTCTCAGTACTGTTGTACTATCACACATTCACCGAGGGAAGGAATTACACCAACAATGAATAACAAAACTTGTCAAGATATCAGCTTTGACTTTCCAAGCAGATTCCTGCCTCCTGTTTTCATCTTAGTATTCATCGTTGGTCTGCTGGCTAATGGATGGGGACTGAAGTATTTGCTGCACAACTGGAAGAAACTGGGGGACATCAATGTTTTTGTTCTGAACCTTGGTCTTGCAGATATTTTGTATCTGCTAACACTCCCGTTTCTGATGGTGTACTATTTTATGAAGAGTACTTGGATCTTTGGAGACGCATTCTGCAAAATAACAAGATTCTGCTTCAACCTGAATTTATATGGCAGCATTGGATTCCTCACTTGCATAAGTGTGTACAGGTACCTAGCCATTGTCCATCCAATGAGAGTGAGGGGAAGATTAACTGTCATCCACTCTGTGGCTATTTCAGTCATGGTTTGGCTGTTGGTGAGTGTTCAAAGTCTTCCGGACATGTTCTACACCAAATTATCTGGAAACAAACCTGAGAAATGCTATGATACCACCAATGAGACATATGTTGAGGATTACTTGAAATATAGCCTCGGATTGACACTTACTGGGTTTTGTCTGCCATTTCTCATCACACTGGGTTGCTATGGACATGTGATTGTCATTCTCTGCTGCAAAAATACCACTGACAAAGTACTGAAAAAGAAATGCTTGAGATTATTGCTCATCTTGATTGTTCTCTTCTCTGTTTGTTACATCCCCTATCATGTGTTGAGGAACCTCAACCTCTGGTCAAGAGTTTTATTAAAACATCAGATTTGTCGTGAATGGTCTAATAGAGTCTACATTGCTCATCAGATAAGTCGTGGACTTGTGCGTCTGAACAGTGCTCTCAACCCTCTGGTTTATTTTCATGGAAATGAAGATATTCCTGCTCAGCTCAGACAGCTGCTCCAGCGAGCTCGCCAAGCTGCGTCGTGGCTGTTCATCACCCCTACTCAGTTCTCCCTGGTATAAATCGTCTGCTATTTGAATGAATAACATTGCAACATTTATTGTACTGGGTCAATGTTTTGTCTTATGTGATTTTATATTTTGCTGTTAACGTGCTAAAAAAAGCTAAGATTAGAAAACACACTGAAAAAATACAGGAAGTTGATGTGTGCTTGAATGTGTATACTTAAATAAACAGGATGCAAATTGTATCAGCGTCACTGATAACAACAACCCTGCATCAACTGCACATCACAGGCATACCACAGGAAGCTAGTGGTACAAGCAAAGAGCAACACAGTGTTTTCAAAATCACCAGTATTGCTGATCTACTGAGTGATCATTTTGTACAGAGAGTTAGGATATTTCCACTGCATTTACCTTTTTTTGTCATGGCCACAGAGCTGGGTCATGACAACACATGGACAAGTGAGAGATGTCAGTGTTATTACTCTGTTTTGGGACTTGACGGTTGATGCTTCACAGAGGTGAACTTTTTAAAAAAATAAATATGACTACGAACTACTACTGTCGCTGTCTCGCTCACTATCTCTCATGTACACGATCTTGTTCTCTGCCCCTGGTGCACAGTGAAATGTCTTTGTGTGTCAAGTTTAGGGTTTGGTTATGCTAGTAAAGCCCCCCCCCCCCCCCCCCCCCCCCACCCCCCCACCCCCCCCCTCCTTCCCTCTTCACAGTAATAACAGTATGTGGAGAAAAGAGTGCTGACAGGTTTGGAGATTTTACAGTGTGCAAACTCTCTTAAATGCGGTATAAACACTTTATTACTGATTACCATAATCAACACTACATTTGTGAGTGTCTAGTTGAGTGATTCAGTTTTTTGTAAAGACATGACAATGGAAATATTAAAAGGGGAAGGAGAGCTCTTTGTGCTATGCCACTGCTACGAGTGACCCTTTTACATAACACTGGTCATTTGATCTATATTATGGCATAAATACTTATTATAACATGTTGAAGTCATAAAAAATGAGGATTTCAGATTTTACCTGCGTCAAGAATTATTTGGTATGTCCTTTAGTTTGTATATTGCACCACCATTATAACCTAGTAAACAGTGTTTTATTCAGGATTTCTGGAAAATTATGCTCCAAAGCGCAAATCATTGACCAGGCTTGACTAGCTGAGCTGCTGCTAGTGCAGCTGAACCGTTATCTCATAACATTAAATTAGAAAGTTACATTAGAAAGTACTAAAGGGTTGTGCTCCCAGCAATGTAAAAACAGGAAAGCTGTTGCATGTTGTAATCCACACTAAGTGCCAGGTCAATGTAACTGGCATGATTAGTCAAGACCTGATAGGCTGACATTTTGATTTGCACTTTTAAAAAACATTTTTCTTATTAAGAACATAGAAACAGTTCTTTACAATACTGTGGAAAATTCACACTGAAACACTGATACTGACATGTAGCCACTGGTTTTCAACGACTTTCTTATCATCTCTTATCACAGTGCAGTTCATTGAATGGGGTGGCATTTTACACCTTAAGAGAAAAACATGATTACATGTATCCTGTCATATCATATATTAATACTTTGCATGGTCATGGTTAACATTTTAACATTGTATCTAGCTACTTCAGGAAATCACATGAACATTTTCTGTTCAATCCCACAGTGATAACAGTCCAATGAACGATCACAGGAAGTATTTTTAATGACACATATCATCAGTTATTTCCAGGTACCATAGCATACTTGCTTTACATTATTTGTTGCTTTTCAGGAGACAGAATGATGAACACCTCCTGTCCTCGTGTCAGCTTTGAATTTACAGGCAGATTCCTACCGCATGTTTACTTCTTGGTATTCACCATTGGTCTGGTAGCTAATGGATGGGGATTGAAGTCTTTGCTGCAGAAATGGAGGAAACTTAAGATCATCAATGTTTTTGTTCTGAACCTTGGTCTTGCAGATATTTTATATCTGCTCACACTCCTGTTTCTGATGGTGTACTATTTTAAGGAAGAGATTTGGATCTTTGGAGACGCATTCTGCAAGATAACAAGATTCTGCTTCAACCTGAATTTATATGGCGGCATTGGGTTCCTTACTTGTGTAAGTGTGTTCAGGTACCTGGCCATTGTCCATCCAGTGAGAATGATGGGAAGATTAACTGTTACCCACTCTGTGGTTATCTCAATCATGGTTTGGCTATTGGTGAGCATTCAAATTATTCCGGACATTTTCTACACCAAAACATTTGGAAACACCAATGCATGCTACGATACCACCCATGATACATACGTTGAGGATTACCTGAAATACAGTTTCGGAAGGACACTCACTGGGTTTTGTATCCCATTCCTCATCACACTGGGCTGCTATGGACATGTGATTGTCATTCTCTGCCGCAAAAATACCACTGACAAGGTACAAAAACAGAGAAGTTTGAAGTTGTTGCTCATCTTGATTGTTCTCTTCATTGTTTGTTACATCCCCTATCATGTATTGAAGAACCTCAACCTCTGGTCAAGAGTTTTATTAAAACAGCACATGTGCTATGAGTGGTCTAATAGAGTCTTCATTGCTCATCAGATAAGTCGTGAACTTGTGTGTCTGAACAGTGCTCTCAACCCTCTGATTTATCTTCATGGAAATGAAGATATTCGTTCTCAGCTCAGACAGCTGCTCCAGCGAGCTCGTCAGATGTTCAGACATCCACCTCCAACAGACTCTGCTAGTGTGCCCATGACAGAACTCACAGATGACGTTTAATACATGAAAAATGTGTTCTTCCAGTAACATATTAGACATTTACATTTGTAAATGTTTCTCAGAAGTAATGATTATGTTTTTAATTTCACATTTGTCCCTTTAATTTTCTTTGTCTCAGTATTATTAGTGTGCTTTGAATTGCCTTGTTGCTGAAATGTGCTACATAAATAAACTTGCCTTGCCTAGTAGTTCTGTGTTTGCAATATGCAGCGTACATGAAACAGAGATGCTTGAGATTATTGCTTATCTTGATTGTTCTCTTCTCTGTTTGTTACACCCCCTATCACGTATTGACGAACCTCAGCCTCTGGTCAAGAGTTTTATTAAAACAGCAGATATGCCGTGAATGGTCTAATGGAGTCTACATTGCTCATCAGATAAGTCGTGGACTTGTGTGTCTGAACAGTGCTCTAAACCCTCTGGTTTATCTGCATGGAAATGAAGATATTCCCGCTCAGCTCGGACAGCTGCTCCAGCGAGCTCGTCAAGCTGTGTCGCGGCTGTCCATCACCCCTACTCAGTTCACCCTGGTATAAATTGTCTGCTATGTGAATGAATAATATTGCATCATCTGCCATTGTAAAACATTTATTGTACTGGGTCAATGTTTTGTCTCATGTGATTTTATATTTCGCTGTTAACATGTTTAAAAAAAGCTAAGATTGGAAAACACACTGAAAAAATTCTAGAAACTTCACAGTTCTCTGTCAAAAATGGTTTGCAGAATGGATAAGACCACTTACGGTGGTTGTGGGGTGGGGCTCAGTAATCAGTGTGATGTGTATGTATTAAAACAGGAAATTGATGTGTGCTTGAATGTGTATACTTAAATAAACAGGATGCAAATTGTATCAGCGTCACTGATAACAACAACCCTGCATCAACTGCACATCACAGGCATACCACAGGAAGCTAGTGGTACAAGCAAAGAGCAACACAGTGTTTTCAAAATCACCAGTATTGCTGATTTACTGAGTGACCATTTTGTACAGAGAGTTAGGATATTTCCACTGCATTTACCTTTTGTTGTCATGGCCACAGAGCTGGGTCATGACAACACATGGACAAGTGAGAGATGTCAGTGTTATTACTCTGTTTTGGGACTTGACGGTTGATGCTTCACAGAGGTGAACTTTTTAAAAAAATAAAATATGACTACAAACTACTACTGTCGCTGTCTCTCTCACTATCTCTCATGTACACAGTCTTGTTGTCTGTCCCTGGTGCACAGTGAAATGTCTTTGTGTGTCATGTTTAGGGTTTGGTTATGCTAGTAAAGACCCCCCCCCCCCCCCCCCCCCCCCCCCCCCCCTCACACAGTAATAACAGTATGTGGAAAAAAGAGTGCTGACACTTTATTACTGATTACCATAATCAACAGTACATTTGTGAGTGTCTAGTTGAGTGATATTCCTGCTCAGCTCAGACAGCTGCTCCAGCGAGCTCGTCAGATGTTCAGACATCCACCTCCAACAGACTCTGTTAGTGTGCCCATGTCAGAAATCACAGATGACGTTTAATACATGAAAAATGTATTCTTCCAGTAACATATTAGACATTAGTATACATTTTTAATTTTTTTTCAAAAGTAATGATTATGTTTTTAATTTCACAGTTGTCCCTTTAATTTTCATTGTCTCAGCAGTATGTTGTACTTTGAATTGCCTTGTTGCTGAAATGTGCTACATAAATAAACTTGCCTTGCCTAGTAGTTCTGTGTTTGCAATATGCAGCGTACATGAAACAGAGATGCTTGAGATTATTGCTTATCTTGATTGTTCTCTTCTCTGTTTGTTACACCCCCTATCATGTATTGACGAACCTCAGCCTCTGGTCAAGAGTTTTATTAAAACAACAGATATGCCGTGAATGGTCTAATAGAGTCTACATTGCTCATCAGATAAGTCGTGGACTTGTGTGTCTGAACAGTGCTCTAAACCCTCTGGTTTATCTTCATGGAAATTAAGATATTCCCGCTCAGCTCGGACAGCTGCTCCAGCGAGCTCGTCAAGCTGTGTCGCGGCTGTCCATCACCCCTACTCAGTTTTCCCTGGTATAAATTGTCTGCTATGTGAATGAATAATATTGCATCATCTGCCATTGTAAAACATTTATTGTACTGGGTCAATGTTTTGTCTCATGTGATTTTATATTTTGCTGTTAACATGTTTAAAAAAAAGCTAAGATTAGAAAACACACTGAAAAAATTCTAGAAACTTCACAGTTCTCTGTCAAAAATGGTTTGCAGAATGGATAAGACCACTTACGGTGGTTGTGGGGCGGGGCTCAGTAATCAGTGTGATGTGTATGTATTAAAGCAGGAAGTTGATGTGTGCTTGAATGTATATACTTAAATAAACAGGATGCAAATTGTATCAGCGTCACTGATAACAACAACCCTGCATCAACTGCACATCACAGGCATACCACAGGAAGCTAGTGGTACAAGCAAAGAGCAACACAGTGTTTTCAAAATCACCAGTATTGCTGATTTACTGAGTGACCATTTTGTACAGAGAGTTAGGATATTTCCACTGCATTTACCTTTTGTTGTCATGGCCACAGAGCTGGGTCATGACAACACATGGACAAGTGAGAGATGTCAGTGTTATTACTCTGTTTTGGGACTTGACGGTTGATGCTTCACAGAGGTGAACTTTTTAAAAAAATAAAATATGACTACAAACTACTACTGTCGCTGTCTCTCTCACTATCTCTCATGTACACAGTCTTGTTGTCTGTCCCTGGTGCACAGTGAAATGTCTTTGTGTGTCATGTTTAGGGTTTGGTTATGCTAGTAAAGACCCCCCCCCCCCCCCCCCCCTCACACAGTAATAACAGTATGTGGAAAAAAGAGTGCTGACACTTTATTACTGATTACCATAATCAACAGTACATTTGTGAGTGTCTAGTTGAGTGATATTCCTGCTCAGCTCAGACAGCTGCTCCAGCGAGCTCGTCAGATGTTCAGACATCCACCTCCAACAGACTCTGTTAGTGTGCCCATGTCAGAAATCACAGATGACGTTTAATACATGAAAAATGTATTCTTCCAGTAACATATTAGACATTAGTATACATTTTTAATTTTTTTTCAAAAGTAATGATTATGTTTTTAATTTCACAGTTGTCCCTTTAATTTTCATTGTCTCAGCAGTATGTTGTACTTTGAATTGCCTTGTTGCTGAAATGTGCTACATAAATAAACTTGCCTTGCCTAGTAGTTCTGTGTTTGCAATATGCAGCGTACATGAAACAGAGATGCTTGAGATTATTGCTTATCTTGATTGTTCTCTTCTCTGTTTGTTACACCCCCTATCATGTATTGACGAACCTCAGCCTCTGGTCAAGAGTTTTATTAAAACAACAGATATGCCGTGAATGGTCTAATAGAGTCTACATTGCTCATCAGATAAGTCGTGGACTTGTGTGTCTGAACAGTGCTCTAAACCCTCTGGTTTATCTTCATGGAAATTAAGATATTCCCGCTCAGCTCGGACAGCTGCTCCAGCGAGCTCGTCAAGCTGTGTCGCGGCTGTCCATCACCCCTACTCAGTTTTCCCTGGTATAAATTGTCTGCTATGTGAATGAATAATATTGCATCATCTGCCATTGTAAAACATTTATTGTACTGGGTCAATGTTTTGTCTCATGTGATTTTATATTTTGCTGTTAACATGTTTAAAAAAAAGCTAAGATTAGAAAACACACTGAAAAAATTCTAGAAACTTCACAGTTCTCTGTCAAAAATGGTTTGCAGAATGGATAAGACCACTTACGGTGGTTGTGGGGCGGGGCTCAGTAATCAGTGTGATGTGTATGTATTAAAGCAGGAAGTTGATGTGTGCTTGAATGTATATACTTAAATAAACAGGATGCAAATTGTATCAGCGTCACTGATAACAACAACCCTGCATCAACTGCACATCACAGGCATACCACAGGAAGCTAGTGGTACAAGCAAAGAGCAACACAGTGTTTTCAAAATCACCAGTATTGCTGATTTACTGAGTGACCATTTTGTACAGAGAGTTAGGATATTTCCACTGCATTTACCTTTTGTTGTCATGGCCACAGAGCTGGGTCATGACAACACATGGACAAGTGAGAGATGTCAGTGTTATTACTCTGTTTTGGGACTTGACGGTTGATGCTTCACAGAGGTGAACTTTTTAAAAAAATAAAATATGACTACAAACTACTACTGTCGCTGTCTCTCTCACTATCTCTCATGTACACAGTCTTGTTGTCTGTCCCTGGTGCACAGTGAAATGTCTTTGTGTGTCATGTTTAGGGTTTGGTTATGCTAGTAAAGACCCCCCCCCCCCCCCCCCCCCCTCACACAGTAATAACAGTATGTGGAAAAAAGAGTGCTGACACTTTATTACTGATTACCATAATCAACAGTACATTTGTGAGTGTCTAGTTGAGTGATATTCCTGCTCAGCTCAGACAGCTGCTCCAGCGAGCTCGTCAGATGTTCAGACATCCACCTCCAACAGACTCTGTTAGTGTGCCCATGTCAGAAATCACAGATGACGTTTAATACATGAAAAATGTATTCTTCCAGTAACATATTAGACATTAGTATACATTTTTAATTTTTTTTCAAAAGTAATGATTATGTTTTTAATTTCACAGTTGTCCCTTTAATTTTCATTGTCTCAGCAGTATGTTGTACTTTGAATTGCCTTGTTGCTGAAATGTGCTACATAAATAAACTTGCCTTGCCTAGTAGTTCTGTGTTTGCAATATGCAGCGTACATGAAACAGAGATGCTTGAGATTATTGCTTATCTTGATTGTTCTCTTCTCTGTTTGTTACACCCCCTATCATGTATTGACGAACCTCAGCCTCTGGTCAAGAGTTTTATTAAAACAACAGATATGCCGTGAATGGTCTAATAGAGTCTACATTGCTCATCAGATAAGTCGTGGACTTGTGTGTCTGAACAGTGCTCTAAACCCTCTGGTTTATCTTCATGGAAATTAAGATATTCCCGCTCAGCTCGGACAGCTGCTCCAGCGAGCTCGTCAAGCTGTGTCGCGGCTGTCCATCACCCCTACTCAGTTTTCCCTGGTATAAATTGTCTGCTATGTGAATGAATAATATTGCATCATCTGCCATTGTAAAACATTTATTGTACTGGGTCAATGTTTTGTCTCATGTGATTTTATATTTTGCTGTTAACATGTTTAAAAAAAAGCTAAGATTAGAAAACACACTGAAAAAATTCTAGAAACTTCACAGTTCTCTGTCAAAAATGGTTTGCAGAATGGATAAGACCACTTACGGTGGTTGTGGGGCGGGGCTCAGTAATCAGTGTGATGTGTATGTATTAAAGCAGGAAGTTGATGTGTGCTTGAATGTATATACTTAAATAAACAGGATGCAAATTGTATCAGCGTCACTGATAACAACAACCCTGCATCAACTGCACATCACAGGCATACCACAGGAAGCTAGTGGTACAAGCAAAGAGCAACACAGTGTTTTCAAAATCACCAGTATTGCTGATTTACTGAGTGACCATTTTGTACAGAGAGTTAGGATATTTCCACTGCATTTACCTTTTGTTGTCATGGCCACAGAGCTGGGTCATGACAACACATGGACAAGTGAGAGATGTCAGTGTTATTACTCTGTTTTGGGACTTGACGGTTGATGCTTCACAGAGGTGAACTTTTTAAAAAAATAAAATATGACTACAAACTACTACTGTCGCTGTCTCTCTCACTATCTCTCATGTACACAGTCTTGTTGTCTGTCCCTGGTGCACAGTGAAATGTCTTTGTGTGTCATGTTTAGGGTTTGGTTATGCTAGTAAAGACCCCCCCCCCCCTCCTTCCCTCTTCACAGTAATAACAGTATGTGGAGAAAAGAGTGCTGACAGGTTTGGAGATTTTACAGTGTGCAAACTTTCTTAAATGCGGTATAAACACTTTATTACTGACTACCATAATCAACACTACATTTGTGAGTGTCCAGTTGAGTGATTCAGTTTTTTGTAAAGACGTGACAATGGAAATATTAAAAGGGGAAGGGGAGCTCTTTGTGCTATGTCACTGCTACCAGTGACCCTTTTACATAACACTGGTCATTTGATCTGTAGTATGGTATAAACACTTATTATAGCATGTTTAAGTCATAAAAAATGAGGATTTTCAGATTTTACCTGCGTCAAGGATTATTTGTTATGTCCTTTAGTTTGTATATTGCACCACCATTATAACCTAGTAAACAGTGTTTTATTCAAGATTTCTGGAAAATTATGCTCCAAAGTGCAAAGCATTGACCAGGCTTGACTAGTTGAGCTGCTGCTAGTGCAGCTGAACCGTTATCTCATAACATTACATTAGAAAGTTACATTAGAAAGTACTAAAGGGTTGTGCTCCCAGCAATGTAAAAACAGGAAAGCTGTTGCATGTTGCAATCCACACTAGCTGCCACGTCCATGTAACTGGCATGATTAGTCGAGACATGATAGGCTGACATTTTGATTTGCACTTTTAAAAAACATTTTTCTTATTAAGAACATAGAAACAGTTCTTTACAATACTGTGGAAAATTCACACTGAAACACTGATACTGACATGTAGCCACTGGTTTTCAACGACTTTCTTATCATCTCTTATCACAGTGCAGTTCATTGAATGGGGTGGCATTTTACACCTTAAGAGAAAAACACGATTACATGGATTCTGTCATATCATGTATTAATACTTTGCATGGTCATGGTTAACATTTTAACATTGTATCTAGCTGCTTCAGGAAATCACATGAACATTTTCTGTTCACTCCAACAGTGATAACAGTCCAATGAACGATCACAGGAAGTATTTTTAATGACACATTTCCTCAGTTATTTCCAGGTACCATAGCATACTTGCTTTACATTATTTGCTGCTTTTCAGGAGACAGCATGATGAACACCTCCTGTCCTCGTGTCAGCTTTGAATTTAAAGGCAGATTCCTGCCGCCTGTTTACTTCTTGGTATTCACCATTGGTCTGGTAGCTAATGGATGGGGATTGAAATCTTTGCTGCAGAAATGGAGGAAACTTAAGATCATCAATGTTTTTGTTCTGAACCTTGGTCTTGCAGATATTTTGTATCTGCTCACACTCCCGTTTCTGATGGTGTACTATTTTATGGAAGAGATTTGGATCTTTGGAGACGCATTCTGCAAGATAACAAGATTCTGCTTCAACCTGAATTTATATGGCAGCATTGGGTTCCTTACTTGTATAAGTGTGTTCAGGTACCTGGCCATTGTCCATCCAGTGAGAATGATGGGAAGATTAACTGTTACCCACTCTGTGGCTATCTCAATCATGGTTTGGCTTTTGGTGAGCATTCAAATTATTCCGGACATTTTCTACACCAAGACATTTGGAAACACCACTGGGAAATGCTACGATACCACTCATGATACATACATTGAGGATTACCTGAAATACAGTTTCGGAAGGACACTCACTGGGTTTTGCATCCCATTCCTCATCACACTGGGCTGCTATGGACATGTGATTGTCATTCTCTGCAGCAAAAATACCACTGACAAGGTACAAAAACAGAGAAGTTTGAAGTTGTTGTTCATCTTGATTGTTCTCTTCTCTGTTTGTTACATCCCCTATCATGTATTGAAGAACCTCAACCTCTTCTCAAGAGTTTTATTAAAACAGCACATGTGCTATGAGTGGTATAATAGAGTCTTCATTGCTTATCAGATAAGTCGTTGCCTTTCGTGTCTGAACAGTGCTCTCAACCCTCTGGTTTATCTTCATGGAAATGAAGATATTCCTTCTCAGCTCAGACAGCTGCTCCAGCGAGCTCGTCAGATGTTCAGACATCCACCTCCAACAGACTCTGTTAGTGTGCCCATGTCAGAAATCACAGATGACGTTTAATACATGAAAAATGTATTCTTCCAGTAACATATTAGACATTAGTATACATTTGTAAATTTTTTTCAAAAGTAATGATTATGTTTTTAATTTCACAGTTGTCCCTTTAATTTTCTTTGTCTCAGCATTATTAGTGTACTTTGAATTGCCTTGTTGCTGAAATGTGCTACATAAATAAACTTCCCTTGCCTAGTAGTTCTGTGTTTGCAATATGCAGTGTACATGAAACAGAGATGCTTGAGATTATTGCTTATCTTGATTGTTCTCTTCTCTGTTTGTTACACCCCCTATCATGTATTGACGAACCTCAGCCTCTGGTCAAGAGTTTTATTAAAACAGCAGATATGCCGTGAATGGTCTAATGGAGTCTACATTGCTCATCAGATAAGTCGTGGACTTGTGTGTCTGAACAGTGCTCTAAACCCTCTGGTTTATCTGCATGGAAATTAAGATATTCCCGCTCAGCTCGGACAGCTGCTCCAGCGAGCTCGTCAAGCTGTGTCGTGGCTGTCCATCACCCCTACTCAGTTCTCCCTGGTATAAATTGTCTGATATGTGAATGAATAATATTGCATCATCTGCCATTGTAAAACATTTATTGTACTGGGTCAATGTTTTGTCTCATGTGATTTTATATTTTGCTGTTAACATGTTAAAAAAAAAGCTAAGATTAGAAAACGCACTGAAAAAATTCTAGAAACTTCACTGTTCTCTGTCAAAAATGGTTTGCAGAATGGATAAGACGAGTGGGGTGGGGCTCAGTAATCAGTGTGATGTGTATGTATTAAAACAGGAAGTTGATGTGTGCTTGAATGTGTATACTTAAATAAACAGGATGCAAATTGTATCAGCGTCACTGATAACAACAATCCTGCATCAACTGCACATCACAGGCATACCACAGGAAGCTAGTGGTACAAGCAAAGAGCAACACAGTGTTTTCAAAATCACCAGTATTGCTGATTTACTGAGTGACCATTTTGTACAGGGAGTTAGGATATTTCCACTGCAGTTCCCTTTTTTTGTCATGGCCACAGAGCTGGGTCATGACAACACACAGACAAGTGAGAGATGTCAGTGTTATTACTCTGTTTTGGGACTTGACGGTTGATGCTTCACAGAGGTGAACTTTTTAGAAAAATAAAATATGATTACAAACTACTACTGTCGCTGTCTCGCTCACTATCTCTCATGTACACAGTCTTGTTGTCTGTCCCTGGTGCACAGTGAAATGTCTTTGTGTGTCATGTTTAGGGTTTGGTTATGCTAGTAAAGACTCCCCCCCCCCTCACACAGTAATAACAGTATGTGGAAAAAAGAGTGCTGACACTTTATTACTGATTACCATAATCAACAGTACATTTGTGAGTGTCTAGTTGAGTGATTCAGTTTTTTGTGAAGACGTGACAATGGAAATATTAAAAGGGGAAGGGGAGCTCTTTGTGCTATGCCACTGCTACGAGTGACCCTTTTACATAACACTGATCATTTGATCTGTAGTATGGTATAAATACTTATTATAGCATGTTTAAGTCATAAAAAATGAGGATTTTCAGATTTTACCTGCATCAAGGATTATTTGTTATGTCCTTTAGTTTGTATATTGCACCACCATTATAACCTTGTAAACAGTGTTTTATTCAGGATTTCTGGAAAATTATGCTCCAAAGTGCAAATCATTGACCAGGCTGGACTGGCATGATTAGTCGAGACATGATAGGCTGACATTTTGATTTGCACTTTTAAAAAACATTTTTCTTATTAAGAACATAGAAACAGTTCTTTACAATACTGCGGAAAATTCACATTGAAACACTGATACTGACATGTATTCAGTGGTTTTCAATGACTTTCTTTTCGTCTCTTATCACAGTGCAGTACATGGAATGGGGTGGTATTTTACACCTTAAGCGAAAAACATGATTACATGCATCTTGTGATATCATGTATTAATACTTTGCATGGTCATGGTTAACATTATATTTTTTATCTACCCACTTTCGGAAATCACATGAACATTTTCTGTTCACTCCCACAGTGATAACAGTCCAATGAACGATCACAGGAAGCATTTTTAATGACACATTTCCTCAGTTATTTCCAGGTACCATAGCATACTTGCTTTACAGTATTTGCTGCTTTTCAGGAGACAGAATGATGAACACCTCCTGTCCTCATGTCAGCTTTGAATTTACAGGCAGATTCCTGCCGCCTGTTTACTTCTTGGTATTCACCATTGGTCTGGTAGCTAATGGATGGGGATTGAAGTCTTTGCTGCAGAAATGGAGGAAACTTAAGATCATCAATGTTTTTGTTCTGAACCTTGGTCTTGCAGATATTTTGTATCTGCTCACACTCCCGTTTCTGATGGTGTACTATTTTATGAAGAGAAAATGGATCTTTGGAGACGCATTCTGCAAGATAACAAGATTCTGCTTCAACCTGAATTTATATGGCAGCATTGGATTCCTTACTTGTATAAGTGTGTTCAGGTACCTGGCCATTGTCCAACCAGTGAGAATGATGGGAAGATTAACTGTTACCCACTCTGTGGCTATCTCAATCATGGTTTGGCTTCTGGTGAGTGTTCAAAGTCTTCCAGACATTTTCTACACCAAGACATTTGGAAACACCACTGGGAAATGCTACGATACCACCCACAAGAAATATGTTGAGGATTACCTGAAATACAGCTTCGGATGGACACTTACTGGGTTTTGTCTCCCATTCCTCATCACACTGGGCTGCTATGGACATGTGATTGTCATTCTCTGCCACAAAAATACCATTGACAAGGTACAGAAACAGAGAAGTTTGAAGTTGTTGTTCATCTTGATTGTTCTCTTCATTGTTTGTTACATCCCCTATCATGTATTGAAGAACCTCAACCTCTTCTCAAGAGTTTTATCAAATCAGCAGGTATGCTATGATTGGTTTAATGGAGTCTACATTGCTCATCAGATAAGTCGTGGACTTGTGTGTCTGAACAGTGCTCTCAACCCTCTGGTTTATCTTCATGGAAATGAAGATATTAGTTCTCACCTCAGACAGCTGCTCCAGCGAGCATGTCAGATGTTCAGACATCCACCTCCAACAGACTCTGGCAGTGTGCCCATGTCAGAAATCACAGATGACGTGAAAAATGTATTCTTCCAGTAACATATTAGACATTAGTATACATTTGTAATTTTTTGCAAAAGTAATGATTATGTTTTTAATTTCACAGTTGTCCCTTTAATTTTCTTTATCTCAGCAGTAGTAGTGTACTTTGAATTGCCTTGTTGCTGAAATGTGCTACATAAATAAACTTGCCTTGCCTAGTAGTTCTGTGTTTGCAATATGCAGCTTATGTAACCACCAAACCATTGAGTTTGCAACAGATTGCAAGTAAGATTTCATTCATGCTATTATTTAAATTTGTGTGATTATACTGACACAATGTTTAGCATAAAATACAGTTAACAATGAATAAAATAACAAAAGGTTAATCAAATTAGAATACTGTTTAAGTTTATATATGACCATGCTGTTGTTGTCATCTGAGTATAATTCAGACTTGTATATGTGGAAAATTGTGTTTATATATGAAGAGAAAACTCTCTATGTTACTATGATTGTTCAGAAAGGCTTGCAGTATTTTATCTGAAGTAGGAACCACCAGAGGGAGACTCTTACCTTTTCATTTGTGTGGGTGAAAACCTGCCCCTGGATCACCCAAACTGTTTGCACACTTATGAATAACATCTTACATGATATGCATAACATCATACAGCTGTACTTTAAGTGCTCAAACTGCACTGCAAAAACTCCATTTCCAAGTAAGTGAGATAATCTTGTATTTGGATTTAAAAACTTGTCTGTCTTGTTTTGAGCACAAATTATATCATACTGACTATGCAGGAGTGTTTGACTTAATGTAGGTAAATATCACTTGCCTTGTCTTAATTTGACATTTTTATCTTATTTGGGATTATGTTTTTACTTAGATATATCTTATTTTTCTTGAAACAGCATGATATGGTATATTATCAACTTTATATTGGGGAAAAATATAAAATTTCAAGGTTTAAACTTTTGCAATGCGTTCACTTTTTTTTTAACCTGTTGTATTCCATTCCATAACAGTAGCAGTTCGGATCGTTTATGTCACATTCAGTATATTACATAACTATAGTCAGAATAATCAGTAGACCTAACACTTTTCTCTGATGATGAAAATAATATAAACCAAAATAGCACATATTGTACATCTACAGCACACGTGGGAACAGACATTAATATGAAGTAATTAATCATTATTGGTCAAACGTTTCATCAAAGTTGATATTTTATTAATGACCAATAAACAAGACTAGGACTCTACAGCCATGCTAGAAGCTCTGTGAGGCTGTGTTTTAAGATAAATGCTGATGTCAGCATGCTTAACATTCTAACATTTTTTAAAACCAAAGTATTGAAATTTTGTCCTGATGATGATGCTAGATGAAAAGCCAGGATCACTAAAATCAATGAGAGTCATCCTCTGGGGATCATGAATGTTTGTACCAAATTTTGTTCCAATCCATGTAGTTGATATTGAGATATTTCACTAGATACATAGAAACTTTTGTCAGCTGGTGGTGCTAGGAGTAAAGTAAGGGGATCACTATTCATTCAGATTCATCCTTTGGGGACCATGCATGTATGTACTAAATTTCATCCCAATCCATACTGCAGATGTTCAGATACTTCAGTGTATAAGTGCAAACTTTGTGGCGCTAGAGGAAAAGTCAGAGGGTTACCAAAGTAATTGAGATTCTTCCTCTTGAGACCATGAATATCTAAACAGATTTCATGGCAATTCATCCTATAGCTGGCAAAATAATTTCACTCAAAACCAAAAAGGTCAACTACATTGTGGAGGAACAGCCAGGGCATCACCAAAGTCAATGGGAGACATCATAAGGGGAACGTGAATGTTTGTACAAAATTTCATGGCAATCCAACAGTTGATAAGATATGTCAGTTTGGACCAAAGTTATTGGTCCACTGCACCAGTAGTCAGTTGACATGTTGGCTCAGTGCTTAGTGTGCATGACTCTATACCGGTATTCCCTGTGTGATGTTTTGTTGTTTTACCTTTTTTAACACTTCTGGTAATTGGACATTTTGACTCATTTTAAGAAAACTATCAAGTGAAAATCACTGACTGCACTGGCAGCCAAATTTGCTTATTTCAAGCCAAAGAAAGCTCATATCCAAAATGTTTTCATTTAAATTTGACAGGGCATTTTTGCAGCATGCTGTCAAATAAGGAGGTACATATGGAAATTCTGACTGTAATGTTCAACCTTAAAATGTTGTTATATCATGGCACTAACTATATAAAACCATGTTTTACACTTAAGCAGGTCATGTGAACGTCCACTGTCTGTTCACTCCTGTGTAAAGATTTTCAAAAGATATGTCTACTTTTAGAAATCACCACAGCTTCCAAGAACCTAGAGACCACATCCACTGTGGTATGTTGTAAAAAAAATTCTATTGTGCTTTTCAAATGATATGATAATGAGCAGAGGTTGTAAATAAGCAAATGGACAAAGCATGCACGCATGTCTTGTGAAATTTGGCCCACAGATTAATCTGTGATCTCAGATCTGCATGTGAAACAGCAATGCTTCAAACAGGAAGCCTCATTTGAATATAGTAGGTCATGTTCTCTTCCACCTCTTATAAGGAAAGGGTTTGAACTAACTTCTTTTCAGAAGACAGAATGAATAACACATCTTGTCCTCGTGTCAATTTTGACTTTGAACACAGATTCCTGCCTCCTGTTTTCATCTCAGTATTCATTGTTGGTCTGGTAGCTAATGGATGGGGATTGAAGTCTTTGCTGCAGAAATGGAAAAAACTGGGACATGTCAATGTTTTTGTTCTGAACCTTGGTCTTGCAGATATTTTGTATCTGCTCACACTTCCATTTCTGATGGTGTACTATTTTATGAAGAGTAAATGGATCTTTGGAGACACATTCTGCAAGATAACACGATTCTGCTTCAACCTGAATTTATATGGCAGCATTGGATTCCTTACTTGCATAAGTGTGTACAGGTACCTGGCCATTGTCCATCCAATGAGAGTGATGGGAAAATTAACTGTTACCCACTCTGTGGCTATTTCAGTCATGGTTTGGATGTTGGTGAGCGTTCAAAGTCTACCGGACATGTTCTACACCAAAACATTTGGAAACAAACCTGGGAAATGCTACGATACCACTCATAAGACATATGTTGAGGATTACCTGAAATACAGCCTCGGATGGACACTTACTGGGTTTTGTCTCCCATTCTTCATCACACTGGGCTGCTATGGACATGTGATTGTCATTCTCTGCCACCAAAATACCACTGACAAGGTACTGAAAAAGAGATGCTTGAAATTATTGCTCATCTTGATTGTTCTCTTCTCTGTTTGTTACATCCCCTATCATGTGTTGAAGAACCTCAACCTCTGGTCAAGAGTTCTGTCCAAACAGCAGATATGCCATGAATGGTCTAATGGAGTCTACATTGCTTATCAGATAAGTCGTGGACTTGTGTGTCTGAACAGTGCTCTCAACCCTCTGGTTTATCTTCATGGAAATGAAGATATTCCCGCTCAGCTCAGACAGCTGCTCCAGCAAGCTCGTCAGATGTCCAGCCATTTGTTTCTGTCAAACTACGGCTGTGTGCCTGTGGCACAAACTACAGATGAAGATTAATATCAGTTAAGATTTTAATATCAGTTACTTAATAAAACAAATATCTCAAGCAGCTGTTCTTCCAAGCTTATCAAGTAGCTGCCCATCACAACAAGTGCCATTATATTACTACAATATGAATTAAATTGTCAGTCATTCTCTTGTTGCATCCTTTGCCTGGGTATTACTTCTGCTGTGTCAAGTAACATTTTTGATTTTGTGGTTGTTGTGCTGTCATTACCACGTGCAGAAAGATCTTCCAAATAAACAGGAAATTCAGACAACCACAGCTCTTTCATGTGTCACTGTCTACTTTCAGAACACGTTTGTTTGTGGAGTGATTCTGATCATGCAATATGTCAAATGGTGGGGAAACATGGTTCCACACATGCTCACTATTTGTTTAAGACAGGACATAGTTTGAGAAATTAAAATGTCCTATTGATACACAGCTGAAATGGAAACTTATACTCTTATGCTATTGTCATAAGATTGTGTTATTCTGCTTTATAGTCAAAAGCACATTGTAATACTTCTTCTTCTCTGCTTCTCATGTGAAAATGCTCTTAACAGGTACCAGCAAAGGTGAGCTGTGGGGCTCAGTCACTGCAACGTTACTGTACTGTAACTTTACTCATTAGACAGAGGCAGAGAGGGAAAGTTCTTTAGGAGGAAAGACAGTCAAGGATTCGGCTTTCAACTCTTAATTCTCAGAACACCGCGAAAAACTCCCCAGAGAGATTGTAAACTAATTAAAAGAAACATATTAGGATTATGAATATGGGATGATTATGATGCATATGGCTGTATGTACAAATACTGACACTGAACTTCGTACAGCATCTCTTCAGCCTAGCAAAGCGGGGGACCTGCATTACTAAATGTGAACTGGTTATTGCAATAAAACTCTGAAAGACAACTTGCTCTCTGAATTTCCACAACAATTCTGGCGACGAGGATGGGATTTCAACATGTGAACCAGTGGCGGCTCATCGCTGAGGGAAAAACCATGCACGGCAGAGGTCGAAGAGTCCAGTCTGACCCACTTTCACATTTGAGAGCAGTGAAACGCCTTGAATACTTTTCTCATTTGGCCTGATAATGTTGTGCAGCTGATATACACAAATTGGGTTTTCTGGGTTAAATTCAACCCATATTAATCAAAAGGCACCATTCAAAATTGATTTTGTTTTTTACATTCATTGAAATTATTGTGGCTGTCAGTGGCCTGACAGCAGACCATAGTGATATGGTGTGTTCTGAAATAGATAGAAGTGAGAGCCAGTGTGTGTGGTGTGTAGGAAAGAGAGGAAAAATGGAGAAGGAAAAGACAGGATGGGTCGGGTCTTTTCATATAGTGTATTTCATCAGCGGGGCAGTTCAAAGTGTTTGTCATAAAAAATTAAAAGAAAGAAACACATTACAAGAGGATGGTCTTGTTAAAGAGTATGGTCTTGACCTGCTCTACATGAGGGGAGTCATGAGACTGCTTTTGTTGTGATTTGGCACTGTATAGATGGAGCTTGCTTGACTTGATTGAAATAATTAAAAGCTATAGGACAACCACTCAGTGTTTATTGTGTTCATTTGATAACAGCATTATACTATTGACATTTTGATGTAAAGTAACAGCAATTTGTAACAGTGCAGCTGGGAAAGTTGTTTCGGTCTGAATTTGTGCTTATGTTGCCTATGAGCACATTGTGTCATCAAAACATTCAAAATTTAATGAATATCAATGGATTTGATTTATTACAACTCCTACACTCTTTCTTAAAAAAAGGAGTAGTTATAGCAGACTGTTCTTGTGTGTGTATGTGTGTGTGTGTTAGCTAATTAGGTAGGGCTAGCTCGTTTAGGTTTGGCAGTAAACAAGGTGGTGTATCAGTCAAGACACAGGTATAAAGATGAGGAGAAGTAATCTCTTCTCTGAACTGTATTGTGTTCTAACAATATTTAATGGCACAATTCAACACCCAGTATTGTCATCAGTCTAGAATAACAAATAAATCACCATTAGACACTGGCATCTTGAAAACAATAGGACATAAACTACTGTTAAGCATGAATAAAGAAATGTCTATATATATATACAGATATATATTACCAAATAAAACCACCAAGACTCATTAAAATATAGATCTATCAATAAGCATATCTCTCATCATGCTGGGCACATGTAAATATGTGGTTAACCTTATGAGATAGAAACATATCAATGAAGTAACAGACATTTACTTGTTGTCATTGACTCAATACTTGGAATATTACAAACTGGATCACACAGGAAGTAATAAGGATGATAATCGTCACAGGTAAGTGAACCTAAACTATAATGTGGTGCACGCTGAACTTGAGCACTCACTTTTTCCACATACAATGGCAAAACGAGGTACATACGTCATCTCCTATAACCAGATAATGTGAGTATTAAAGTGATATGCACCCAGAAATGTCTGAGCCTTTTATACAGTGGTTCAAAAGTTTGGTATAAAGGCTGATTTGACTGCCATAAATTGAACGTGTTTAACAGCGAAATTGGGAACCAGGAAAAGGAAGGGGTCTGCATAGAAGTGATGACTTATTGATAATTACAGAATAATTACAATCAGACCATTGAGACATGGGTACCAAAAATAGCAAAAACAGGAAAAAGAACCAAGTGATGTGAAATCACTTGTGACTATGCTTGTGACAAGTGACTATGCAAATTACCAGGGCCATATCAATGCACTGCTCACACAAATAGAGGCTAGGTTCACTCCACAAATGGAAACAAGAACCAAACGAAGCAGTGGCAGATTACCTGGTGCATCTGACCAAAGTGTATGATGCAAACAGTGGTCTCACAAAACCTGCAAACAACCAAGATGACTTGCCATGGGAAACACATCTGAAATCCTACTTCATCCAAGGACTGCTTCCGGGGATATAGGCTGGCCTTTGGCCCTCAACTAAATCATACACCACAATTTGTAAAATATGATCCAAGAGATCTAATGTATGCGTATGAGTGGCAGCTGAAAGGAAAAAACCCAAGGGCTGTAAGAGCAGAATTAGTGTAAAAAGCACAGACACATGAAGAGATAGGACATACAATACATGAAGTAATAGGATTTTCACTGCACCACACACATCTCATATGAACAGGACAAAACATATGAACAGGGATGGCTTAAAACAGGTACACAAAGTGACAGATTAAGTATGAGGTGGCTGTATTGGAAAGAGGACATGTGCAGGAGGAGAGAAAGTACTAGAAGACCATAAATACTGCTTTTTCAAAATGCATGACTCAGTTCCACATTTTTCTTTGGCAAAAGGGTCAAAACAGGATCGGAAACAGGAGGGAATTAGGTCTGTGGTGAAAGACTGTGTTGAATCATCATTCTTATCAGAAACAAGCAAGACTTTTAGTCATTGCAACAGCTGACTCCCTAGAGCTGACAGATATTCCTACAACTCTCTGGGCGAGAGTAAATACCGTAAAATGTTGGTCTGATTAAGCATGTGCAACCAACTGAAATTGTTGATTTGGCTAATCCATTTTTCAGTTTTCTTGTGCTCATAGATTTCCAGTACTGGCTTTGCCTTCTCCTTTAAAGGGAAGACGTACAGCTGGACCAGATTAGCACAGGGGTATTGTGAAAGTACAGCAATGTTTTCTGCAGCATTAAAAGACAGGGTTTAACCTTACTCTCTTACAGTATGATTGATGACTTAATGATCTGTTCACCAACAGAAGAGGCCTGTGAAAATAATACAAAAAAATTGTTGCAACATATAAAATGATATGGTAATGGTCACCAAGCTAGTCTTAGCAAATTGGTGCAGCGACAGGTGATCTTTCTGGGGCGTGACCATAGAACAAGGTAAATCCTTATATCCAGAACATGTAGCAACTACATATACAAAATATTCCAAACAAACAAAGAAGCAGGTGATGCCATTTCTAGGAATTACCTCATACAGTACCAGTTAGCAGTCATAATTTATGGTAGAGGACTGACTGCACATAAGAAAGTGACATGGACTTTTACATACTTAAAACAGCTCTACAGAATACAAAGATATTCGGGCTACCAGACATGACGAAACCATTCAGACAGACAGTTGATGAGAAAAATGACCACATGTCCTCCGTGCTACTACAAGAGCATGGAGACAGATAAAGACCAGTTGCATACTTACCTTAATTTAATGGCACAATTCAACACACAGTATTCTCATCAGTCTAGAATAACAAATAAATCACCATTAGACACTGGCATCTTGAAAACAATAGGACATAAACTACTGTTAAGCATGAATAAAGAAATGTCTATATATATATATATATACAGATATATATTACCAAATAAAACCACCAAGACTCATTCAAATATAAATCTATCAATAAGCATATCTCTCATCATGCTTGGCACATGTAAATATGTGGTTAACCTTATGAGGTAGAAACATAACAATGAAGTAACAGACATTTACTTGTTGCCATTGACTCAATACAGAGATCTAATGTATGCGTATGAGTGGCAGCTGAAAGGAAAAAACCCAAGGGCTGTAAGAGCAGAATTAGTGTAAAAAGCACAGACACATGAAGAGATAGGACATACAATACATGAAGTAATAGGATTTTCACTGCACCACACACATCTCATATGAACAGGACAAAACATATGAACAGGGATGGCTTAAAACAGGTACACAAAGTGACAGATTAAGTATGAGGTGGTTGTATTGGAAAGAGGACATGTGCAGGAGGAGAGAAAGTACTAGAAGACCATAAATATTGCTTTTTCAAAATGCATGACTCAGTTCCACATTTTTCTTTGGCAAAAGGGTCAAAACAGGATCGGAAACAGGAGGGACTTAGGTCTGTGGTGAAAGACTGTGTTGAATCATCATTCTTATCAGAAACAAGCAAGACTTTTAGTCATTGCAACAGCTGACTCCCTAGAGCTGACAGATATTCCTACAACTCTCTGGGCGAGAGTAAATACCGTACAATGTTGACCAGTAGCAGCTGCAGAAAAAACCATTATGGCTTCCAGAGATTTGGTAGATAATCAAAACTTGACACTACTGGTACCACATTCCATGTCAATTATTCTGTTGGAGCAAGACTGCTCTGCCGCTAGATGGATGATATATTATGCAATGTTGTTGGAAGCGCCTTACTGTGCTATGCCTAACCCTGCAACTCTTATTCCCACTGCTGATTGCATGGTGGCAACAAATGAAATGTGCAGTCCAAGGTGAGACCTTAAGGACACACCACTGGTTAATGCAGCACTGGAGCTTTTTGTGGACGGATCAGTAGCAGATTTGCTGGATGCTGTACTAGTACCCAAACAGGCAATATGTATAGCGAGGCGCACACAAATAACACAGACTCTGTTTCAACAGGAAATGCAAGAGCAGACGCAGTGGCAAAGCTCTAACCTCTTCCTCTTTACAGATGTTGTACACAGATGCCACTACAGCTGACTTAACAGATTTACAGAGCTACATGGGGACAACAGATGCTGCAAAGCACACACCCTCTGCAAAACGAATCATTTGAACGCCTACAAATGGACTTTATTGAATTAAGTCCAATTGAAGGGAAGCAATACTGTCTTGTCACAGTAGACATGTTTTCCAAATGAGTTGAGGCCTTCCCAACAACAAAAATGAATGCTAGTGACAGCGCAAAGATGCTGATAAGGGAAATAATACTCAAATTTGGTATTCCAAGAAAAATCAGTGGTGACAATGGCACACATTTTGTGAACAAAGCAATCACTTTGCTATCTGACTATTTGGGAATTTACCTAAAACAACACTGTGCCTACCACCCATAGAGTGGAAGGGTAGTAGAGAGAGAAAATGGCACTCTCAAAAACAAACTGACCAAATGTGCTGAGACAGGACTAACCTGGACAAAGGTTCTTCCCCTGGTGTTAAGAGCACATGTCAGACTCAGAATCAATCTCAGTCCTTTTGAAATCCTATTTGACAGACCAATAAACAAAGGTATTGGACCAGCTAAAAGACAACTCCCTGGCACA
The DNA here is from genome assembly GCF_910596095.1 of Thunnus maccoyii. NCBI lineage: Eukaryota > Metazoa > Chordata > Actinopteri > Scombriformes > Scombridae > Thunnus > Thunnus maccoyii. The sequence goes on along the minus strand of NC_056536.1, from coordinate 28,665,709 downwards.
GAGGAATGTACTAATGAAATGCTGAGGTACTGTGCAAACTTGTCCTCTGTTCTTAGTGCAATCCACACACAGATGAAAGCAGCGCTTCCTCAAGAAAGGCCAGGCAACCTACATAACCTCGAGCCTGGAGACTGGGTGGTGATAAGGACTTTTGGAGAAAATGTTGGAACCAGACCAGGTGGCAAGGGCAATACCAAGTCCTCCTCACCACCATCTCAGCAGAGAGTCGCAGAGAGAGCCACATGGTTGCACACCAGCCACTGCAAACAGGTAAAGATGCCCCACTCAAGACGGAGGCCCAAAGAGATCCTTTACATGTTCCTCTAAAATGATCAAGCAAGCACCTCAGAGCCTGATAACTGAACAGAGAGAGAGATACCCCGAGCTCTGACAGAACACATCTTTAATTACCTGTTGTACATATTGATTAAGCAATGCTGCAATACCCCAGCATTCAAAGACTGCATCTTGAAGGAAGATTTATACGGACTGTTTCTTGTGAGAAACTTTAATGTGACATACATACTAATGAAATATAGGACTCACCCATGGGGGTGCGAGTGATTGTACACACCCAAAGTGAGCATTGATAATTTAGACAAACCTTAAGCACTCACTTGTTTTAAAGAACATGCACTCACAGGTGTTATTTCAGTAACTGAGTTTAAAGTGAGGTATTTCACTATTTAGTCCACACATCCCCACATAGAACTGACAGAGTAACTGGAAGCAGCTAAATTCAAGAATGATTGGCAGATTTTTTTTTCATGTCAGGGAAAACTGACATGATAATAGGCATGATCAGCATTCATATGAAAGTAAGAATCAGTTCCTGCCTTTGTGAGAGGGTTGGCTTTAGATTTCCACATAATCTTCCATTTTTAAACACTGTGACGACAAATTCAAGAGAAGTCTCACCCACAGACTGTAAAGGAAGTCCTCTCAGAAAAAAGTCACATTTTTCTTTCTCTCACTATTTATTCACATCCCATTTCTATAAAACACCAGCACACTCAAAGAAGGAAGGATTTGGACAATGAATTACACATCTTGTCAACGTGTCAACTTTGACTTTTCAAGCAGATTCCTGCCTCCTGTTTTCATCTTAGTATTCATCGTTGGTCTGGTAGCTAATGGATGGGGTTTGAAGTCTTTGCTGCACAACTGGAAGAAACTAAAGATCATCAATGTTTTTGTTCTGAACCTTGGTCTTGCAGATATTCTGTATCTGCTCACACTCCCGTTTCTGATGGTGTACTATTTTATGAGGAGTAAATGGATCTTTGGAGATACATTCTGCAAGATAACAAGATTCTGCTTCAACCTGAATTTATATGGCAGCATTGGGTTCCTTACTTGTATAAGTGTGTACAGGTACCTGGCTATTGTCCATCCAGTGAGAATGATGGGAAGATTCACTATTACCCACTCTGTGGCTATCTCAGTCATGGTTTGGCTTTTGGTGAGCATTCAAAGTCTTCCGGACATGTTCTACACCAAAACATTTAGAAACAAGCCTGGGAAATGCTACGATACCACCCACAAGAAATATGTTGAGGATTACCTGAAATACAGCCTTGGATGGACACTCACTGGGTTTTGTCTGCCATTCCTCATCACACTGGGCTGCTATGGACATGTGATTGTCATTCTCTGCCGCAAAAATACCATTGACAAGGTACAGAAAAAGAGATGCTTGAGATTATTGCTCATCTTGATTGTTCTCTTCTCTGTTTGTTACATCCCCTATCATGTGTTGAGGAATCTCAACCTCTGGTCAAGAGTTTTATTAAAACATCAGATATGCCGTGAATGGTCTAATAGAGTCTACATTGCTCATCAGATAAGTCGTGGACTTGTGTGTCTGAACAGTGCTCTCAACCCTCTGGTTTATCTTCATGGAAATGAAGATATTACTGCTCAGCTCAGACAGCTGCTCCAGCGAACTCGTCAGACACTCAACTCTAGCAGTGTGCCTGCAGCACAAATTACGGAGGGGGTTTAACACAATTTATTAATAGTAATTCTGTAAACATATCTCCTAGTAATTCCAATTGTGGCCCCTCTAGTTTGTTATTATGTTATGATGTATCGTGTGTGTTTTTTTAATGTCACATTGAGTTATTATTTTTGTCATTATTCTAGTGCAATTCTAGTGTGTGTGTGTGTGTGTGTGTGTGTGTGTGTGTGTGTGTGTGTGTGTGTGTGTGTGTGTGCGTGTGTGTGTGTGTGTAAAATGATAACTTATTACCATTGTGGTCCTCCATATATTTATCCTTTATGTTTTAGAGAGCAGAGAGTGTTTTCTTTTTTTATATTCATTTATAGAGAAAATACATTCACAATCACTATATTATGATTTCATGTTATCTAAAACAGGAGAACAAAAGAGCTATAATTATTTATATGAATTTTATTGAAAGTGAAGGATGCAACAACACTTTAAAACCATAAATCAACTCTGCCTGAAAACCACATGCCCTCCTTTGTCAATTGTACACAATCAACTTTGCATTGAGTGTATTAGTCATAAAACAAAACAACACAATGGTTTGCAAATTTCAAAATAAACAAAACTACAAAAAACACTACTTTTACCAACCTTTTTTGTCATGCAGAAGTTGCATCTCCCTCTCTTTTGTCCCCTTGTGACAATTGACTGTGGTACTGCAGATTGATCAGGGCAGGATTAGAGAAGTCACAAGGGCCTCTCTCTCATTTCCTCCATGTTGTCATCCTCTTCTAATACTTCCTCTTCAACTCACTGTCTTCTTTTTCATCCCCTCCACTCTAGGGAGGACTGTGTTGGGCAACCACTATGTTGGTTGTCTGGGATTTGATGAGTTTGTTACTTTGTATGGGCTTGCTTTCAGGTGCAGATGCCCACCTGGGTGGGAACCCTGGCAAATGTAACATATGTAACAATATGGTGGGATCACAGGCAGTTCTTGTGACAGTGTCAAAGTTCCCTTGAGCTCTGTACCCACTGTCCCAATGACAAAAATATACAGACATGTCAGTCTATAATTTCACAGTTTCAAGATTCCACATAACTATCCTTAACCTTGATTTGACCTCCTCTAGGGATTTTAAAATCCTTTTGAATAAATACAGGTCAAACTTGACCCAGAACACCCTATGTAGAAATATTTATATCAGCTGTGCAAAAATAAACAATTTTTAAATATTTCCATTTCTGTACATATATCCTGGGCCACTTTAAGAAAAGTCATAACATTTTCAGACTTACAGAATATCACTCAGGGTGTCTTCACTGCTTTCAAATGTCAAATGGGTTTGCCCCAAACATTATGTAAGGGTTAAAATACTAATAATTTGAACATGTTAAAGGTGTTATCTAATTTGAATTTTCAACACTTTCTCATTAATATATTAATTTTAGTCCTGTATATTGCCCCCTGTTGACATTACATAGTGTATTTTCCACTGTAAATTATGGCCCTTTATTATCTCATTTTTATCAACTTTCTCAAGATTTATTTATCATCAAGTTATCTGTTCACTCTTGGACTTGGATTTGGTCCTTATCAGATGTCGAATGAGACATTTTGTTCTAAAAGAAACCCAAACTAATGCCATGATTAGCAAAGAAAATGCTACAATGACTGCTATCACATCCCCACAGTGATAGGCATACTTATATGACTTGTTGTGCAGTTGTGCTGCACCCTTGTGTCTCATGACATACTCCATCCAAAAAAAATTGGCACTGTCGTTCGGCTATATTGGTTTGTCATGATAACGTTTTGAGAGTTTGAGCATATTTTGTTTAAAGGACTTTTCTGGGTCTAAAATATTCTTCAGAGCACTTGTCAGAGACTTTACATCCAGTTTTGTCACGTCAATCTCAGCCACTCCCCAGGCCTTCATACACGCCATGTTGTCGTACTGGTCAAAGATGAGAGGAACGCCCAGAACTGTGAAACCATGGTAGATGGCCTCGTAAAGGCTGTTAGTACCCCCATTTATGACAAAAACCTTGGTTTTAGAGTGACCTAGTATATCGCAGCCATTCAACTAGCATGGTGTTGTTTCTCAGAGTGACAGGTCTTTCCCTCATGTGTCTCCAAACAACCCTGAAGGAGGTTAGCAAATGCTGAGATGAAGATCTTCGATATCTCAGGGCCAAGGTCTCTAAGCAGGGTTCCCAGAGTCATGATGATCACCCCATGTTCACCAGAATTCTGCATAAATTCCTCTAAATCTAATGGAAGAGGTTTGGAGGGCTTACACTGAAGCCCTCCAATGTAGATGACATTGGGCGTGGTGAGGTGAGGGGACTTGAATGTAAAGTCAACCCAAATTAACCAGAGATAAGCTCCCTGGATGAGAGACATGACGCTAACATCATGTCCAAAATAATGATTGCACACAGCCGGATAAGGTGGATTGGAGACATAGTGGTACATGTAAACCAATACGCTATGATAGATTGTATTATTTATTCTTTGAAAAAACTCAATTTTGTTAGAGAAATGGGAAAACAATTACTGGAGATTGTGTGCCAACAGCATTCCACCTGAACTAGATCATATCCAGTTTCCTTCAGCTCCTTAATTCTCATTCTCAAAGATGCTGATGGCTAGTTTTGCCACAACTTTCTGGTTTTCCCCTATCATGTTGAAAAGGTTCAGAAATGCCCACAGCGAGCCTTGACACTGTCTCTATAGACCTCTTCAAGTGGTCATGAAGGCTTGGCTCTCTATGTTTTGGGACTGCTCCTGGGTGACGGTGATGGAGGTGTAATGGGGTGAGAATTCGGAAATGTACCAGCTGGTGGAAGAATGCAGCACTGTGATTTGATGTCCCTGAGAATGAAGCTCTTCTACTAGGATTTTCATGTTAAGCCAGCTGTTCCATCTATGGGTTACACCATCACAACTGCCGCACAGAGTTGCTGAAAATAGCATGACGAATGCCAAGGTTGGATATGACCCCATCACTGTGGAAGAGACAGAACTTACTGAACAATTAATTGCAGTTCATAGTCTTCAAACTAACCAAGATCTCTTCCTAATCTGTTTCCAGTTTCTCTTGTAAGTATGTTACTTGTATATATATATAACAGCTGCCTGTTGCTGTTGGTAAAAGGGTTAATGAGAGCACTAATAATGATGAATTCAGAGAATGTGCAGGTTGTAAAACCAAAGCCAGTGAGCCAAAGAGGATAAAAAGCCTCATAGAGCTAGATTTGGTTTATAATTCTCTGTGGGCTCCTAATTCCATTCGCATAGTATAGGTTGTCATTTGATTCATTGTTGTTATAAAAAGACTAATTAAGACTAATTCAATACAAAATTCTACACAGAGTACACTGCAGCCAGTATAAACTGCACAAAATGGGACTCACAGAAAATGACACATGCCTACACTGTACAGCTAACACCACAGATGACAAAATTCACGCAGTCTGGCTCTGCCCACTCATACAAGCATTCTGGACAAACATCACACACAAATTATCTTCTATCTTGGGTCGCAGCATCCCACTCTGCCCCTCCATCTGCCTCCTTGGTGACCTTTCCCAACTTGAACCGCCACTGAAATATGAGCAGCCCACCATGGTCACACTAGTAATCACTAAGAAAACAATACTACTCAACTGTAAAAATAGAAATAATCTTACAATATCCCAATGGCTTGATTTACTCTCTGAATACCTATCAATGGAAAGGCTAAAGACAGAAAGAAACAAAAGCAGAAACAAAGCAGAAACATTCAAAAAGCTATGGATTCCTTTCATTCTCACCATCCGTAGGCCCACAAGCACTCACTCACACACTCACCACGCACAAAAAAATGAACACACATACCACACAATACTCAACCACACAGCACATGCACAAATAACCAACAGCATGCCAGCGATGCTAATGCATGTCTCTTTGCCTTCATTCATTTATTTGTTTTTTGAGGTTTTTTCTCTAATAATTTGTTTTGTCTGCATTCTATTATTAGCCTCCCGTTTAATAAGTCTGTCTGTATTTGTTGATATATGTCTCTCCTTGTCTCACCTTGTCATGCCTTGTATGTCATGTCAATCACTTTTTTGCGTATCCTAAAAAAAAAATTTAAAAAAACAAAAAGACATATTAGTCTTTCTTGCTGCCTTTTTACTGTTTATACTTATGACAAAACTGTATGCTCTTTGGCTCAGAATAAACCTTTGACAAACATGTGAACTACATGTCTACATGTGTTTCTTTTAAAACTGATAGGGGTCACTTTAAAGAACAATGTGTGGTATGTGTGTGTGTGTGTGTGTGTGTGTGTGTGTGTGTGTGTGTGTGTGTGTGTGTGTGTGTGTGTGCTTGTTTAAATGCCTGTTGAGGTCCGTGTGTATCGTATTTTGAGCATTCTCAAGTTGATCTTCATCCAGCTTTTCTTCTCCAAACGTTGCCAACATCTACAATATTTATTTAACTTTGAATCTATTAGAGTTATGTTTATGTTCGGCCCTCTGCCACATAGTATGCCTTGTTTCTCATGTCTCAATTAGTTTTTAGGGGTTTGTGTGTGTGTGTGTGTGTGTGTGTGTGTCATGCATCCGTTCTTTATAGTGTGCACAGCATGATATTAAATGTCAAATGCTAAAATTATTAGACCAAAATTGGAGCAAACAAATGCAACATCACAAAACACTCCAGTGTGCAAATCTGTGATTCATCTGGTTTGTACATTTTGTCTATGTGGCAATAATCACCACATCTAGTAATGTAGAGCACAACCACACACCCTTGCAAAAAAGTACGCAGGATATAGCAAAACCACAGATGCACTCCTCACTGAGCTGTCATATAGACTCAAATGTCAAGTGAAGAGGGGCCTGATAGCTTTTGAAATAAATTTAAATGTGTGGTTTTAAGCAGATACAACATATTGTACAATGAAACAACATGTTGTTCTGCAGGCCTGTTTATGTGGTGTGATGAAACGCATCTAAGCAATATTTTCTATTAAAACCACATTGTGCATAAAATGTTTAAAACTGAGCACACAAGCAGAAACACAGAATTTGTCAGTAAAATAGGTCTTCGCGGCCTCTGAGGTTATCATTCGACAGTCCTGCTGAGTCTCTGGTTGAAAGGCAAGTGTGCACTGCAGTTTACTGCTTCTTTTGCACTTCTGGTTAGATGCTAAGCTGTATGTCGTTGTCTCAGTACTTGTACTCTGTGCAATGACAGTAAAGATGAATTAAATCTAATCTAATCTAAGTTAATGTATAACTCTGTATGTCCCTAGCTAGACAGGTCCTTTCTGCTGCCTTTTTATCCAAATAAATCTAATCATGCTGAGGTCCCCCTCTGAACCCTCTGTCCTGATTTTTTGCTGTTACAGCTATTTTGCTTCTCTGCTCAAACACCATCTAGATTTTACAAACTTCCACAATGCACAATTTTAGTGAGCTATTAAATATTAAATGTGCAATCTCTCTATCACTGCGCACCAAAGTAAGTATTTAATATGCTTATTTAGTAAAAAAAAAAAAAAAAAAAAGTCCAAAAAAGTAAAAGATATCCCTCTCTCCCATCTTGAATGAAGAAAATAGAAGAAACAAAGGCATATACTTTATAAATAATTTGTTATGCTGTTGTCAGAAACAATGTTTCTTCATTAAAGAGTACAGTGTTGATTTGGTAATGAATGTAATGTTCTCATGTTGTAGATACTGAGTCAGAGTATATTACCTCACATGCACGTCAGCCATTGGTAAACATTTGGCACATCTGTATTTTTTTCTCCATTGCTTGCAGATTACAGAAGATAACCAAGTTTATCTTCAAACCTGATGGTTTCAGATCAGCACAAAACAGTCCCAAGATAAGAAAGGCACAGACAAACTCAAAACACAGACTATTAGATAGGATCTGCATTATTTTAACCCACACAAGTATGGGCAGTTCCACATGCATGTATTAGTGTCTCTGCTCTGACCTACATGTTTTACAAATGTCTAATTGGGTATTGTTAAACCGGTCTTAAGGTGTGTGCATGATCCATTTATATCTTAGTTTTTTTTAAAATTCATTTATTCACCTTTATTTATGCAGGATGTTTGATTAAAGGGGAACTCCACCACAATTGCATATGTGGAAAAAGTTGTATTGCTTGCATGATCTAATAAATTCTCTTAAGTAACATCACTTGAGTCATTGGGTTGGGGGAGAAGACTACAAGTATATATAAAAATGAAATCTGGGAGTGTAGAGTTAGAAAGAAGTATAGGTGGCTCCTCATCTCTGCTTGAGGTTATAGCAGCTCCAGGCTACATTGGCTGCCTGCTATTAGCTTAACACACCCAAATATCCGACTGAACTGTCGGTAGTCAAGTTGCATTGTGGATGATATATTACTTCCAGTACTTTTTTCAAACTGTCCATCGTGAGTCCAACAAGGTGCAATGTGAAATTGGTGGAGTACTTTTTTAAGAGTTTGTTACTCTCTTTTGCATGTGCACCCTGTGTGCACAGAACAAGAAAAGCAGGGGTGTTGAAAGAGTCTCAAGTTTATGTCTAAAATCCTTGTCATGTCTGGCATGAGTTCAAGTCTTGAGTGTCAAGTCTACAGCTCTGCCAAACTAACACACTTATAGATTCATGTATATATTCTTGAGGAGGCACATTAAGAATATCTCTACGACGCGTTTGCTGCCCCTAAAGACAAACAGCTGCAGGCAGCAGAAATGAAGATCCCAGGACTTTTAACATGATTATTGGAAGACCACTTTTGGTTGTCTAATACAATACATGATGTAGCAGGTATTCAAGAGTCTTTTTCTTCTAATCATCAGTATCCTTTTGTATATCGAAGTCTATGGTCACAATAGTACATTTAAACCATGATTGTTCCATTCTAGAAAGTATAAATACAGTAGTGCATCATTTCAAAGTCATGTCTGGACTTTCAAACTCTCAAATATCACACCCTCCCCACTGAACGTACACTGCACAGCAGACAACAGTGCTGTTACTGCTGTTCTTTAAACCAGACATACACGTTGAGTGAAAGCAGTGTGTAAGCATAAATGTAGCCGTGTCTCCATGTGCAACAACAATCACCTTCTTTGCGACCTTTGCACTTGTTATGACCCGCCCTCTGAGAACTGCTTCTTCCTCGGCATGTGTGTACGTTGTGAACTCTGGCTCTGGCAAACATTAAAGGACAAGCCCAGTCTGCTGCTATCATATGTCTATGTGTCGTGAAAAGAGAGGGCTCGGCGGGTTGGGGGGAGAGGGGGTGGGTTGAGAATACTTTGGCAGAGGGGTTTAGTTTCTTTAAAAAGAGCATCAGTTCTGTTGCCACTGGCCACATTATCCTGTGTGTCGATTGTGCCGATGGTTTTTAGCTGCTTTGCTGGTTTGGTCTGGTCATTGGAGTGTTGTACAGAATGGAGCTTCCCCAGCTGGAACATATGAGGCTCCGCAGGTCAAGGTGTGACAGCGCAGGTGAGATCACCGATGAACTGCCTCCGCAGAAAGCAACCGATATGTAGAGGAAACCTTACAGCATGTTGTCACAACTGTACAGGCCATAGATATGTTCATACTGGCTGTATGTGCAACATGGTTATGAAAGAGTAAAAACAGACATGTGTCTTTATTCAGAAGTGAGATAACTTCCTTGTTGAGTGTAGCAACTGCAAAAGTAATTGGTAAATATACAGTATCAGTCAAAAGTTGGAACACACTTTCACATCCAAGTGAATGGGAAGGTGTGTCCAAACTTTTGACTGGTACTGTAAGTAATAAGAACTAAACAGGAAGTTAAGAGATAAGTCTGTTTTTAATGCTATTTATAGACTTTTCTCAATCTTTCTCAGTTTCTTTGTTTACAGGTAATACATTCTTTGAACACACAGTTATACATGAATGATAACAAAGTGGAGTAACTTCATGGGACAGTGAAAGAGACATGTTGTATTACCAGGGACTGCAACTCACCTCACACAAAAACAAGTGCACAAATATGTAGACTTGATCAGTATGCAATCTGATCTCCAGTTGCCTCTGCAGGTCTCATACTTGGTGTGATTTGCTCACAAGCATTATTTATAGTCCTTGGAAAACTCCTCTCATGCTGTTACGTGTGTACAGTATGTGTGTGTGTACGTAAGAGAGGGGAGACAAATGGGAAGGAAATGTCCCAACTCTAGTCCAGGGACTGCTGTTTTAGGGAGGACGTGCTGAACGCCTGCCGGGGCAAGCACCCAATAAAATAGCATGTACCATCTCTTAGTGGTCAAGTTTATTCCAAAGCAGGAAACACTGACCATTAGTGGCTATTATTGCCGTGATAATGACTACCCATGAGTTAGACTTTGAACATAGGCCACAAACTGGGTATATAGTACTGTATGATGTTCCCTGTTTGAAGTATGGGTGACATTACAGTTTGAGTCGACATAATGTGATGAGTGGTCCTGTCTTTTAAGATCAGGCAAGAAATATTTTAATGAAAAATTTCTTTCAGTTTTCTTGTCTCATAAACAAAAATATTACTATGATTTCCAGTATTTGTTGCGGAAACGTGTTGATTTGACGGTTGTCTGTCTACTCAGACAGCTGATATGTCTCTGGGCATATCTGGTGGTGTAAATTAAACAATCAAATTATGTGGAGTAACCAAATGCATTTATTAAAGTGCTGTACTTAAAGGAAAGGTTCAACATTCTGATGGAGAGTTAGATGAGAAGGTCGAACTCACTCTCATATCAGTCAGTTAAATATGAAGCTACAGCCAGCAGCCACTTATCTTAGATTAAACTGCTTAACAGTTTATAAATAGTTCAAATGCTCCACTTGTTTAAATGTTGTTTATATCAGTAATTGTAATGGTACAATAGTATATTATATACACTCTAAAAGAAACTAATGTGCAGAACTTTTGATGCTTATTGTAAGTCTATTTGCTGATTCTAACACTGCATTTAAACTTAATTCAAATTTCAATGCAGTAATCTATTTTTGTCATTATTTTTTCCCCAGAGTTTTAAAAACAGAAGCCTTTACTTTACAGATATGGAAAGAATTAATTAACTATCATTTGACTGTAGCAAATATTAAGATAACAATAAATCGAAGAAATTCAGTGAGGTACGGAAGTACATTTACGATGCCCTATAAGGCCTATAAGAACTTGTGGCAAAGCTGGGGAGGGGGGCCACAGAGGGGAACACAGGAGAGAGAACTAATATGTCCATGTAAATGTGTGTATTTATATTCATAGAGGGTAGGGGATGGGGATGAGGGGTGTATGTGTCATGTGTAAGGTTGTAATAGTACTTAGAAGTGTGAATGTACATATATAGTATGTCTTGTGTATGTGAATGTATCTACATTTCATGTTATCCTGACATCATTCAAGGATATGTATACATTATCTTGTATATGCAGACATTAGTATTTATCTCAGTTAGTAAGAGATTGATAGCAAACCCCCAAAGTGGAAGTAATATATATATGGTGGAAGTACCTGGTAATAATTCTACAAATATATTATACACAGTATATAGTACTGCGCCAAAGTTTTAGGCACGAAAAGTAAAGTAAGGATGTTTTCAAAAATAATGCCATGAATAGTGTAATGAAATATGAAGTTGATCAATTAACTTAATGCAAAGTTCTCAGTGCACCTGCACACAGTTTTTCAAGGTACTTGGCAGGTCTGTCGTTCCTGCATCTTAGAGAAGTTGCCACAGTTCCTCTGTGGATTTAGGCGTCTCAGCTGCTTCTGTCTCTTCATGTTAATCCCAGACTCACTGATGATGAGATCAGGGCTCTGTGGGGGCTGTACCATCTGTTGCAGGACTCCTTGTTCCTCTTGTCACTGCAGATAGTTAGACTCTGGCTGTATGTTTGGGGTCGTACGATAAATCTGGGACTGATCAGATGCCTCCCTGATGGTGTTGCATGATAGATGAGAATCTAAACAAAAAGTGAAGTGCTAAAGTCTAAGTCTAAAGTGCTTAAACTTTTGTACAGTACTGTATCGATTGAAAAGTAAATGATCTGAATACTTCTTCCACCTCACACTATATCACGCATTGACTTGCCAGTTTATCAGGTACAACTAGATAAAACTAATGCAGTATACAACAGCCCTAGTCTACCCTATCCTCATTCATATAAATGGGATGGACAAAATAATAGGAACCTATCTCAGTATAACCCAATGAAGTTCAACTGCACCACAAACTACAGCCTCCAAAATGACCATAAAATAAATCCATACCTCTCTAATACAAATGAAAGCTGAACATTAAAATCGTTATGAAAATAGGATTTATTGCAGGGCTGTATTATACTGCATTAGATCTATCTAGGTGCTTATTCCCACAGAGAAGCAGGTGTTCTAGGTGTCATTTCACATAAGCAACCTCTCTGTTAGTTACCTGCTTATATGAATTACTGGAGAAGTAAATTGGCTGATTACCCGGATTCAAACAAGCCCAGTTTCCACATGCACACTACATCAATAAAGTATTTTATAGACTTTGGTATGACTAACTAACTTTTATCAGAGCAGAGACTCTTAATACTAACTATCACTTCCTGGAGTATCCCAGATTCAGATTAAGGCTTAAACTGCCCTCTAGTGGCAAGAAAGAAGAAGCACCACTCCACACTTCACAGAACAGCTTGTGCAGTACAAACTGTGCTCATCTGAATTCATGAGAGGTTCCCACCTCTGTTACGCTTGTCTGAAATGTCTTGACTGCTCTTATTCTGACTGAGAAACCAGCTGTGTCACCACAACAGATGTACAGTACAGTGGATTTGGATGCTTCCCTGCTGTCTGACATCACCACAGAGACTTTGGCAGCTCCCCTCGGGCCTTTTAAATCATGAAACAGACGGAGAGGCAGACAAGCAGGATGGCCTCCAGTCCTCCCCCTCCTGCCTACCAAGTACTTCTCCTTAGCAACAGTCAGCTGACCTGCAGTAGGTAGTGTTCAGTGAAGCACACACATGCACACAGATAGAGCAGTGTGCCTCAGCCGCTCACACTCACTCCTCCGCCTGCCACCTAGGCCTCATGGCTCTCACCATTAACACATCCACAGAGCAGAAAAGACTCACACAGACTCCTCTGCTCAAGATCTGGGTGCCATGGATAGGCTGCAACTTGAACCGCAGGAGGGCATGTAAGTGCAATAAAAACCCAACTCAGCTTGAATAGAAGAAGAATACAATACATTACTTATTCTGTCCTCCTGCTGTCTGTTCTGCCTCTACTTTAACTCAGTTCTTGTTTCAACAGATGAAGCTTTTGTTTGCATCATTTTGCATCAACTCCTCCAGCAGTCATAGTGTTGCATACTGACTGTACTGGATCCTCAGCATGGGTCCCCCTCCTGCTGTTGCTTCAGGACTGGTCTCAGTCCTGTCGGGGCATGCAGGTAGGCAGGCACCAGTCTGAGAGAGACAGAGGAGTCAGTCATGGGATACCAGCCAGCCTGGACCAAGCCAGGTCCGAGCTGGCTCTCTGTTCAGTCACTGACGTGGTCCTTTGAGCATTTTGCTGATGCAGCATACTCCATTCATAATCGAACAGCCTGGAGGCTGACACTCTCCCTGTCCCTGTATAGACACACACAGACCATCCGGGTACTTTGGGGGTACAGCTAACTGGCAAGCAATCCTGCAGTGTGCCTTATAAATTACTGGCATTTTTGACCACAGACAGACAAGCATGAATCAACTGAGTGATGACTGGGTAAGAAACGCACAGAGCTTTGAGGTTTGTGTGGAAATGTATGAGCAGGGAAAGCTATTATTTATCTCAGAGGTCATTCTCACAAAGAATAGTTTTAGATAATTGCAAGAAGTGATGCAATCTGAACCGAGGCCTTAGATTTGTCCAGTAAGAATAGTGGTTTTATACTGAGAACATTGTTGTTTTCTGTTTAGTTCTGAGCCGATTTGTAAACATTTGCATGGCAGAAACTGACATATTAACACACCTGTGGATCAGGAGTGTCTGGCTCTTGTTATTGTCAGCCATATGGTGCAATACACTGTGCTGCTCAGGTTGTTTCCAATATGTGACTACCTGAGGAGAAGAATCTGGTACACGTTATTCCTCACTTGAGTATGTATTGCACATTGTTTGCAGAGGATTATTTCATTGTTTTAATGTATTTATGCATCTGTTTCTTTGTTTTTGTTGGTGGTTGGTCTGACAGTTTTCTGTGTGGAGACGTACAGCCAGATATACCCTTGTTTACAGACATTTGAGCTGCACCGCGGAGCTCTTACTCTCTCTCTTAATGAAGATTACCTTGGCAGAGACACCCACACGGCACATGTCCTGCAGCTCAGAACCTCAGAGAATTTTGTGTGACTCTGGATTGCGTTTGACCATTTGCACGAGGCCGACGCTCTACTGCTTAATGATGCATCACATGTGCAACAATAACGCTTAAATTACATCAGCAGCAGCACTCAGTAACTATTGCTTTATGTTATTTTGTCTTTGTTTCCATCTCAGCCTCAGTGCCACAGTTCTGTAACTCTCCTACAATGATTGTGATGGTGGGATTGCCAGCTAGAGGGAAGACCTACATCTCCAAGAAGCTCACTCGCTACCTGAACTGGATTGGAGTCCCTACAAAAAGTCAGTGAGTCCTTGAATGCTGATCATGTAAATGTACAAATGGGACAGGACATGTTTTAATGCTAACTGCAGTGTGAATATTCTGTGAGGAAAAAGAGGAAACATTTTTTTAACCTCTCTGTTGTTCCATTCCCACCAGTGTTTAACGTGGGCCAGTACCGCCGAGAGGCTGTCAAGACCTATAAGAACTTTGAGTTCTTTAAACCTGACAACGAGGAAGCCATGAAGATCCGCAAGTAAGTACAATACAGACCTGATTAGTCACTTAATGATGAGAGTCATTATGGGTAATGCTGATTTGAGTTTTATACCTGTGATATGATTTTTCTTCCTCTATAATTTTCATGTCACATTCATCATTCACTCATATTTTGCAGTGTTTGCTGCTTTGTCTATACCAGTGTAACTTTTCTCTCAGGGCCTGTGCATCAGCCGCCCTCAAAGATGTGACTGCCTACTTCACAAAGGAACACGGACAAGTAGCCGTGAGTAAGAGGACAACTGAAACTGTCCCTCCAATCACAATACAACACAGTGCTTCATTATGCATTTTGTTTTCTTTTACTGACTCCTTACTCAGTCAGGTCTCAATGTGATTAAGGTCATTATGGAGAGGAGGAGCATTTTTCTGCATTAGTTACTTAGTATATTTCCACATAACTGTAACACTGTGTTGTTAAAAGAGACATGAAAGAGAACTTTGATTAAAGAATTAAACCTGAGAACAAAATACACTTTCATAAACATTTGAAAAACTGTGGTGCAGTTAGAAGTCAAACATGCCGGTAGCTATTCGGGAACATGATGAAAAGTAGCCGCTTGCAACCTTGTAAATGTAAATGTATTACTTTAAAATTAAATGGTAGACAGAGAATATAATTGAGATGAGACATTATTAAATTAAAATATGACATTATGGAGCTTTGTTGACATTAACTCTTTGTTTGTTGTAAAATGCAATACATAAAAATGAGACTTTAACATAGTAGACAAACATAGTATGTTGTCTTATAAATCAGATGCTTGATTGTTCAATCATTATGCCAATTATGAATGGTGTGCATAGTGTAAAGTTGTATTGAATTGAATTGAATACTATAAAAATGTACTGATAACACATGTGTCCTGTCCCATCCAGGTATTTGACGCTACCAACACCACCAGGGAGAGAAGAGCAGTCATCATAAGTTTTGCCAAAGAGAAAGGCTACAAGGCAAGTACAGATGTGGACACAGTGATGTTTACACAAAAAGATGTTTTCCAAATGAGACATTTTGGGAAGTATTCACTTATTCACTTTCTTGCAGAAAGTTAGATGAGAAGAAGATAGGTTGGGGAGAACGGCGTAACATGAGCCACTTTTTACATTTGATGATTTTACTGCAAAATGAAAGTGTATTTGTTTCAAATAATAGTAACTATATATACCTCAGGTTGTTGTGTACTCATGGAAATTAAAACAAGTTATCTAATTATTATGGTTTTAGAACAATGAACCATCAAAAAAAGTTAGTCCTATGGCACAACTTACCCCAAGGTAGGGGTAAAATGAGCATGGGGATGAGGTAAATTGAGCATGGGAATGGGTAAATAGTGTTACCATTAAATACGGATATAAAAATTACACAAAATCAAACAAATTTGAGATAATTTCAAACTTTATTAATGCCATCAATTTAACAAAGGCAAAAACTCATACTTTTCAGTAAAATTATATGTTTGCGCCCTGTTGTTCAACATGTTACCTAAACACTTTCAGTAAAGATTAAACTGTGAGCTTTGTGTGTTAGCTACAGAAAGAATGTGTGTGTAAATGTGCTTTTGTTTATACAGACAGGTGACAAATTAAAGGAAAAGCTGGTCCAGGTCTGAATGCTTGACCCCTACAGTGAGGGGATCTGGTGGCTTTGTTATGCTGTGGGGGGCATTTTGCTGGCATGGTTTGGGTCCACTTGTCCCCTCAGAGGGAAGAGTCACTGTGAATCAATACAAAGTTGTTCTGAGGGATCACCTTTATCCTATGATGAAACATTTCTATCTTGAAGGGAGTTGTTTCTTCCAGGATGACTGTAGTGGAAATTTAAGATGAATTCACAGTGAGCAAGTTGTCTTTCAGAGTTTTATTGCAATATCCAGAATACATATTTGCAAGTCCAGATCTCCCAGTTTGCTAGGCTGAAGAGATATTGAATGAAGTTCAGTGTTGTTACTTGCATATACAGCCACATGCATCACAATCATCCCATATTCATCACCCTAACAGTTATTTTTAATTAATTCACCGTATCTCTAGGGAGTTTCTTTCGGTCTCTGCTTAGAATTAAGAGTTGAAGGCTAAATCCTTATCTGCCTTTCTGAGTCCCACACCTCACTTTTGACAGTACCTGTTAGGAACATTTTCATACGGGAAGCAGATCATAAAGTCTATGGATATGTTTCCATTTCAACGACAATGCCCGCATTCAAAGGACACAAGGGGTCACTGAATGGTTTGATGACTATGAAAATGATGTGAATCATATGCTAAGGCCTTCACAGTCACCAGATCTCAACCTATTTGAACACCTATGGGAGATTTTGAACCGATGTGTTGGACAACGCTCTCCACCACCACCATTAAAACACCAAATGAGGGAATATCTTTTGGATGAATGGTGTTCATCCCTCCAGTAGAGTTCAGAGACTTGTAGAATCAATGCCGAGGTGTATTGATGCTGTTCGGGTGGTCCAACACCTTACTAAGACACTTTATATTGGCTTTTCCTTTAATTTGTCACCTGTCTGTATGTACAGCATGTTTGTGTGTGGCTTAAACTTAACATCAATCAACAATTAGGTATTTATTCATCAACATTGTAGCACTTGTAACATGGATCAAACATTAACATGAACACCGTCTCTAGTCTCTAGAATATCAGAAAATATTTTGGGGGTAAATTGAGCCATTGACTCAACTTGCCCCAACATCACTGGCACATTTTACCCCACTACCTCCATTTAGACAAAACTGTTTCACACAGTGGTTCAGATCCACAGTTATGCTAAGTTTATGACCTTGTTTTGTAGCTTACACTGACTTAAATTAACATGTAATAATGTCCAAAACTTATCTTTTTTAATTAAGATACAAGACTGATGAATTTAGTAACATGATGAATAACACTTGGCATGACAAAATGTGCTTGGGCCCAAGATGGATTGAGTAATGTGAACTATACTCTCTTTGTGATCACATGATTACTTTTGTTTATGGTTACCAAGATAAAGGGGGTGGCTCATTTTACCCACTGGCTCTGTTTACAGCATTCTCCCCTACCACTCTCATATCTGTCCTTTGGATATGGAGCTACAGCCTGCAGGCAGTTATCTTAGCTTAGCATAAAGACTGGAAACAGGGAAACAGTTGTCCAAAAATAACAAAATCCAACTACCAGCATCTCTAAAGCTCATCAATAACATGTTTGTTCAATCCGAAATATAAAAAAGCCAGGCTAGCTGTTTCCCTCTGTTTCCAGTCTTTATGCTAAGCTAAGCTAACCTTTTGCTGGCTGTAGCTTCATACTTAATGGACAGATATGACTGGTATTGATCTTCTCATCTTTTTTTATTTAGTGAGATGAAAAAAAACAGGTGATACAAGACATAACAAGACAGAACGTAATCCAACGGATGACATGACAGGATTTGCGTGATAAGACAAACATGCATTGAGGACTTACAGCTGTAACAGCAGAAAAGAAAAATTCAGATGTTAATACTTGTGATATGAAATGTGTGTATTAGGGCAGGTGTAGGGCAGTCTGTTGTACAGGATTGCTGTGTGTGTAGGTGTGAGTGTGTATGTAAGTGTAGAAGAGCAATTGGGGCGAATGGTTGTAAAAAAAGATTAATAATAATGATGATAACAAGTAAATAAATAAAAATAAATAAATAAAAAGGGAGAGGAATGGAGAAATTTGATCTCATCTAAATATCTGCAAGGACGAGATTAAAAACACAAACATGTATTGTAAAATTATTTTAATAAATCAAACTTCTGAATGGCCTTTTATACGCAGGTGTTCTTTGTGGAATCAGTCTGTGAGGACCCTGACATAATTGCGGAGAATATCAAGGTAAGAAGCTCCTTCACACCGTCAGTCAAGGTTGTGTTTTTAATATAAATGCTTACAGTGGCTGGCATGTAGTGTTCTCAACTGAATACAACAGCTGACTGTCCTTTGCAGCAAGTTAAATTTGGGAGCCCGGATTATGTGGATCGTGACATAGATGAAGCCATGGAAGACTTCATCCAGCGCATTGAGTGTTACAGGGCAAGCTACATGCCTATAGATGATGATAAAGACAGGTACTGACCCATGATGCTTTTCTTCATGTAAGATTAAAAAGCAGAATAGATTAGTTATTCCCTAATTTCTGTTAATTTTTCCCCAATGCTGACTTTTAACAGGAAGCTTTCCTACATCAAGATCTTTGACGTGGGCAGTAGATACCTGGTGAACAAGATCCAGGACCACATTCAGAGCAGGATAGTCTACTACCTCATGAACATCCATGTCACACCGAGATCCATCTACCTGAGCCGCCACGGAGAGAGCGAGCTCAACCTAACAGGTCGCATCGGGGGAGATTCAGGCCTGTCCCCCAGAGGACATAAAGTGAGTTTACTACACCAAAGTTCAATCCTTTTATGCAAACGTCGTTTTAAAAGCAGAAAAAGATTAATTCAAAGCAATTTTTTAAAATGTATAATTTGCACTCATTCTCTCCAGTATGCCAGTGCTTTGGGAGTCTTCATCAAGAGTCAGAATATCAATGACCTGAAAGTGTGGACGAGCCACATGAAGAGGACCATCCAGACTGCAGAGGCTGTGGGAGTCCGGTATGAGCAGTGGAAGGCTCTCAATGAAATAGACGCTGTGAGTTTACAAAGTTCACCTTACAATATAATCCTTCAGACAGAGACTCGTGTACAGTTATTTTTAGAAGTTTTCAAATATTAGCCTGCCCTCACGGTTGAATGTATCAGAGTTGTGTATCTTAGGGGGGTGGTTGTAATACAAAAAGTATTCACACTCCAAATGATTTGGTTTCACTTTTCCCACTAAGGGTGTATGTGAGGAACTAACCTACGAGGAGATTCAGGAGAAATTCCCAGAAGAGTTTGCACTGAGAGACCAAGACAAGTATCGTTATCGTTACCCCAAGGGTGAGGTAAGTACTCCCCAGAATATACTGGGGCATGTTTTGAACCTTTATTTAACCAGGGAAGTATCACTGAGAGGTTTTCTGGAACACGCTGTTCACACTCACACGTTAGACACACATTTCACACCTGGAAGCTGTCCAGTACAACCACATTCAGATCTGTTGGCCGCTGAGCAGCTCCACTGGGGCAGTTTGGAGGTTGGAGGAATAGTCTGACATATTAGGAAGTTAATTTCTTTGCTTTCTTGCTGAGAGTCTGATAAGAAGACTAATACCATTTGAGGTGGAAATCATGAATTGCTCTGCTGATTTGAATCACTTTGTTCAGTTAAGTTTAAAGATTTGTAGTCAATGACTATGTATGGCAGTAAGTGAATGCATTTCTCTTCATATGGCCCGACATCCAGCACTGTATCTGACTGTCTGCAGTTCAGTAAAAAGGTTCAACTTGTTGCTAGTTCAAGCTGTCACATCCAGTTCACTACAAAACTAACCTATACAAGCACTGCACATAAATTAAATAGCTCAACAGCCTGTTGTTTAAACCAGAGTTATCAGGTTATGATTGTTCCTGTGGGTTTCATGGTCTTTCAAGGTGCTATAATGAGGATGTAATGCACTCTGAATCACAGCTGAGCTAACAATGGAGCTCTCAATAACCAGTGAGGGGAGCACTGCTGCTAGAAGCTACTGATTCAGTCAGTAACAGTATAGTTCAGTATAGTTCACTTTGAAGATTTGTTTGTACATGTACCGAACACCTCTAGATACCACTGTCATGTCTGTATAGTCAAACCTAAAGCTACCTGAGCATACAGACTGGAAACAAGGGGAAACATTTAGCCTGGCTCCAGCCAAAGGCAACAAAATCTGCCTACCAGCACCTCTAAAGCTCACGAATTTACAGGTTTGCCCAATCCATACAGTTTATGTTTTTTAGGGGGTTTTGTGTGGGACTATTTCTTGGTTGGGTGCGGTGAATACCTGGAGTCTACACTGGTTATCACTGCATTTTTATATAAATTAAACAAACCAGATATAACGTGTTAGTTGGTTGCCGGTAGGCAGATTTTGTTACTTTTGGACAGAGACAGACTAGCTGTTTCTTGTCTTTATGCTAAGCTAAGCTAACTGTCTCCTGGCTGTAGCTTTGTATTTAACATACAAATATGAGAGTGGTGTCAATCTTGTCATCTAACTTTCAGCAAGAAAAAAAAAAAAAAAGCATATGTTGAACTTTTCCCATCTGAATCTATCCTTCCAGACATATTCATTATAAGAGATTCTGACCAAAGTCAGGACAGAAAGAGTCTGGTTGAATAATTAATGAACCCTTCAATTATTCTGTCTCTTGCACAGTCTTATGAGGACCTTGTCCATCGTCTGGAGCCAGTCATCATGGAGCTGGAAAGACAGGAAAACGTTCTGGTCATCTGCCACCAAGCTGTAATGCGCTGCCTGTTGGCATACTTTCTAGACAAACCTGCAGGTACACAAAACCAAGCTCCACCTCTGCAGGGGCTGGCTGCTCTTCTACTTGTACTAATTTGCTTCGTAATACTTTAACAAAATAACTCAACCATGATATTTTCTTCCTTCTAAATCATCAGATCAGCTGCCCTATCTAAGATGCCCCCTTCACACAGTGCTCAAGCTCACGCCAATAGCCTACGGTAGGTGGTTAGTGCTTGACTCTGTGACACATCCAATCACTGTAAATCTTTCCCTGACAGTCTGGCTTTCTCTTCAATTGTAGGGTGTAAAGTTGAGTCATTTTTCCTCAATATTGAAGCAGTCAACACGCACAGAGAGAGACCAGAGGTAAGTTTCCACAAGCACACATTTGTCGTAATACACACTCAGCTTTGCCAACTATTGGTCTGTGGTGCACCACATACAGTACGTCTCATGGCAGCAGTGGTGGAAAGTAACTAAGTACATTTACTGTACTTTAGTACAATTTTGAGGTACTTTGTTCTTTACATGAGTATTTCCATTTTATGCTACTTTATGCTTCCACTTCATTACATTTCAGAGGGAAATATTGTACTTTCTAGTCCACTACATTTATTTGACAGCTTAGTTACTTTTCAGATGAAGATTTGACACAATGGATAATATAATAAGCTTTTAAAATACAACACATTGTTAAAGATGAAACCAGTGGTTTCCAACCTTTTTGGCTTTTGACGTCTTACAAAAAGCAGTGTGTAGTCGGGGTCACATTTCAGATGTCTATGAGTTGTTAACAGCTCCACCAAATAGTGATTTTTCCCTCTAAACTTCTCACATGGTTTCATTTCAATAAATGTTAAAATGATCCAATATTTCACCAAAAATCAAAGATTAGAGAAAAAGTCCAAAAACTGAAAACATATTTGTGTATCAGAACTTCTTCTTTCCTCTCCTATTAATCATCTCATGACCCCTCAGATTAATCTGGTGACCCTTCATAGGGGCCTGACCCCTGGGTTGGGAACCGCTGGACCAAACTAGTTAACTGTATATAAAGTAGTTCAAACTAGCTAGCACCTAGCACCTCCAGCAGCTACAACAGTAACATGCTTTTTACACACTGAACTTCAGTATTAATAATCTAATGATGTCATACATAATAATATATCAGTCAGAGGGACCAAACCACTGCTTTTACTGCAAAACTTTAACTACATCAAGCTGCTAATACTTATGTACTTTTACTTAAATAAAGGATCTGAATACTTCCACCACTGCATGGCAGGCAGTAATGTTAACCCTAACCCTACATATTAATGAGATGAATTTATACGTATAGCAGTGGGAAATTAGCCAATATACAGCTGAACAGATCTATTTTCTTTTTTGTCGTTTTAGAATTTGGAAACAAAAATTTTTAAAAAAAATCACCACCTAAACAAATTGAGTATTTGTGTTGTTGTTGTTGTTGCAGAATGTCGACGTCAACAGAAACCCAGAGGAGGCCCTGCAGACTGTTCCTGATCACATATAAATGCTGTTTTGGGGAAACAGACTACAACCATGTGAAAATGGATGTGTTGCTACTGATAAGCTAAACTAAATGTTCAAGATGCACTCCAGTTAAAGGTTGATTGTGTGGCAACAGAAGTCAAGGGGGCTTCAAGGCAGAAGATGACAAGATGTTAGAAAGTTAAGTTACTTCTGAAGCACACAGATTCCTCCTGCAGTGACTTAAGCTGGTACAGGATGTTCTGTTTTAAACATGTCTGTCAGTTGTTCCTGTGTCTTTTCTGACTATATTACTTTGTGCAGAATTTTGAAAGTGACATTGTTTACAAATGATTTACAGGGGGGGAAAGTACTGTGTATTGAAGCTGAGAGAAAAACAAAAAGATGTAGGGATGTTGTCATTATAACTTGGTCCTACATGCACATGTAACTGTTGTACAGATACTAAAATGTGTTGTTGATCATGTAGGAATCAGCACCATGGACAGCACCCAAACAAAACAAAACTAATTGTTGTAGATTTGACAACTTGGTTGTAACATTTGTAATGTAGATAAGTTGCCAAACTTCAGGAGGGATTGAATGAAATGTATGTATGATTGAATGTAAATAATGTAAAGAAGAAGAAGAAGAAGAAGAAGAAGAAGAAGAAGAAGAGTCACCTCAGAAAATAAATTCACTATACGAGTAAGTGTTCTGTTTGTGGTTTTCTTGGCAGCTTTGTAATGTTGCTCACTCTCCCACGAAGAAGATAAAAAGTTAAATTTAACAACATCATTGCGCAACAGACCAATGTACTGTTCCTTTCAGCCAGTAATGGCTTCTTGTGTGAGAACACTCAAGGGAAATAAAAACTCGCATTTGGGAGTAATTTAAGATGAATTTAAGCACGAATGAAGACTTTTAGGGGCACTAGAGCGGAGAGGAGGAGGAAGAGGAGGAGGAAGTGTTTTGGTCGCGGGGTATTTTTCCCCAAACAGTTGAGCAGGGGTTAATAATCCCTCATTTCCCTCATGGACCTCGGTGGCAGCAGTCCGCGAAATTTCCAGTATGCATGAACACAAGCTGGGAGCTGCTTTCTTCAACCCAGTGGGACTGACGCAACTTTCAGACTGAACTTCACGCCTGTTCGCCTGTTTTGTTTTGTTTTGTGACGGATGTTTAACTCTTATCAGAATATACATTTTTGTTGTCATCACTGCAGTGGAACCGTTTATATTAAGCGGAGGGAGGGGAAGGACTGCCCCGTGCAATAAATAACTTGTGTAAAATGTGAGGTGTGCACCGCGTCCTGCTGTACGAGCCGCTTCAGTCCCGCTGACAACGTGACACCACCGGGAAACTCAGTTTATTTTGGAGCCTAAAACCTGTTTTAAATATGGACACAATGTGTTTAAAAATTCAGTGCATTCTAGTTTTCTTCACTTTTTGTGTGCAAGAGGGATTATCAGCGGATTATGCAGCGCGCTTTGGAGAAAATATACTTTTACAGGTAAGAATATTCTTTCAGTTTTGTGTCAAAAGTCGTCTCTAAATCAAGGCAAATGGGTAATGTACTAATATAAAGCTAAACTTTACTTTGTATTTAATACAACAAGAATACCTGTCAATCATATCAGTCACAAGTGTATGGTAGAACATACAACATACTTCATAATTTTTTTTAAATATTTTTGAAATACCAGGCCCCCCAATAACTTTTTGCAGTACTAATACAGTCAAAACAGTATCATGAAGTGTTATTTGTCATATAAAATATGTGATTTTTATTTTGTCTTTTAAAGGATTTCCATTCTTAAAGTTATTTGTTTGTTCCCAGTAATGTCCAGGATATGTGGTAATGTATTGACACAGCAATGACTTGTGTGCAAAATTAACATTTGAAACCAAACCGTGCACCCTCACCGGCCCTGTGTACAGTGAAAGCATTTATTTCCAGTTCCACTTCCCCTCCATTCATGAATGGCTTTGATTCAGGCTATTTTGACACAAAATCTTGACCCAACCCTCACATGGGCAGATTGTGGAGATTACTTCAAAAAGGAAGCATTTTGATCAAACTGTTTTGCTGAGAAATGACATTGTGCACCGTAGAATAAGTTTCACATCATTGTTTTTCATTACAACTTCTCCTTTTTCCTCTTTCTTAAAAGCACTCACCAAACATTTTACCAAATTACTCAAGCACTTGACCACCATGCTGTCTTGTTTCTCTTCCAGAGAGTAAAACGTCAAAGCAAACCAACAAAACCAGTGGTAAGTTTTTGTGTTACGACACTCATTGTGCAAGATTGGAACTCCTCATGCCACAAAAACACAAGGTTCTCCATTTAGAAAATAACTTCTTAATTTCTGGTGAAGTTTTTCTATTATATGTGCAAATGCATTTGCATGTGATAGCAGGAATATAGAATGAACATAGCTACTTAAACAAAAATTTTAAAAATAGTTGAATTATAGAACTGCTGTATCATTTGGTCCTGGTGTTGCCCCCCCTGTTATACAAAGTGAACTACAGAACAAGCTTCACTGACAGGGAAACAACCCTGAGCACCTCTCAGGGTATCATCAGTAGCTCCACTGTGGTTTGCCCTGGGTTTGCTGCAGTTCCATGAACACATTCTGTCTGTATAGCACAAACCACAACCTTCCTAAATACCAGCGAGCTGGAGGGCTGATGTGGCTTTCTTCCTCATGCCTGTCGCCTCGTCCTGCAATAATGTGGCCAGCACTGACCAGATTGGTCCCAGCAGGCGCCAGCGTTACCCAAGTAAACAAGAGGAGGGAAGAGACACCATGCAGGGAACTGCTTTGTGTTGTTTCGTTGACTTGTCAGAGCGATGCAGACCAAACTGTGATATGGAAAAGAAAGAAAAACAGTCATGTGTGAAGTTTATGATTGTGTTTTTCTTGTGCCTCAGAGTAGTACAGCATTCATGGCTATCTGTTATAGTCAGAGTTGATTGATGGTGTCACATCAGTGTATAAATGTGGCATGAACCCACAGTTATTATGGATCACCCCAGCCTTTTTTTGGATCTAAATAAATTTAATTAAAAAAACTGATGCACCACCAAGCCAGCCTTTCCTGCATTCAATGGATCAGAGTGATGTGTGTTGTCCTTCAAAGTAGAACTTTCACCGATGTTGGCTCCAGTATGTGATAAGAATCTCCTGATCTCTTTTAATCTTTAAAGTGATTTGTCATGTATCTGTTATGTTATTAGCTGAAGGTGACAGACTACCACGTGAAGTGTTCGGTGGTGTCCCGCTACGCTGTTACCACAGTCCAGAGTTCAGTATGGAACCAGCTTGCCATCACTAAAGAGGCTGCCTTTGAGGTGGACCTGCCCTCCTCTGCTTTCATCTCCAACTTCACCATGTAAGTCAGTTCGTCAAGTCTTCCACAATCTCTCTGTCTGTCAATTACAGTATGCGACAGTACATCACCGCTTCCTGCATTTCTTTATGAGTGTGTTTGAGTGTCTCTCTTTCCATCCTTTACGTCTAATCTCTTCTAATCTCTAAGATCACTTTGAATGTCAGTCGTCTCAGTTACCATGTTTTAGATTACAATTCCTGACAGATAGTGTGCACTTAAAAAAATACAGATAAAGTATCTTTCGAAGGGATCTTGACCGTAGGAATAATATTTCCCTGCTATATGGTGATAAACTGTAATAAATATAAGTAACGTTCTTATTGATGGGCAAAATCCAGAAATAAAACTTCAGAGGAATTATGTAAGGAACTAGTATTCTGGTCCAGAGGAGGTGCTTAATTTGATTACTAAGAGGGTCGGTAACCACTCTCCTTTAAAAATGCTAAATATAAACAAAACAAATAAGTCAACATCACAGGCCAAGAAGCAAGCGTGGAGCTGGATTTGGGAGCGGAAGCAGGTCAGGAGGAGGGGGAACCTGAGGGCAGATGAATACCAGGCTTTGTAAATGGAAGTCAGAAATTTAATAGAGAAAATGACAGGAGTTTGCCTAGTCTCCCCTTCTCTCCCCTGCACAGTTTACCGAGGCACCCTGCCAGTTTAGATTTGCTACATGCAGCACACACATGCTTACATCTACTGTATATATGCGTGCCTACATAGGTGCTTGTAGACTTAGATTTTTTAAGTATGTGTGAGTCTGGAACTTGTACAGCTTTTTTACCACCATAATCCTTCACATCTCTCTTTCTCTGTCACTCTCTTTCACAGACACACACACAGCTACGCTTATACATATTTTCCCACACACTCCTATACGGCCGTCTGCACATCACCAAATACCCAGAGGAAAAAAGGCAAACGGATTGCGTTAGTTCTTTGGCATTTCTGTTTCTGAAACTAAGAAGTCTGTGTTCTGTGTGTAGGTCACTGATGTACAGCCATTCCTTTACCCCCTCAGCCAGCCACACATATAAATACAAGCGCCTCCATTTTCCACTCTCCTCTCTCATGCCATTTTGCTCTGTGTCTCAAACAAGACCCGTTTCAAGCCTGTGGGTTTATTTTAGTTAGCCTTGATGTTTTTTCTCTTTGGGTATATTTGTTCAAAGGACTTGACCTGAATTTAGCACCTTGTCATGTGACATAAGAGGCCACCAAAATCTAGGAAGTGCACCTTGTGAATTGGATCACGCTTTTGAGCGTTGGTTTTGGTTTGGATTTTGCTGGGTGTAGCACACAGCGGCACTCCCTCGGAGCGTCACCGGCCTGCAAGATCTCTCTTCATTAATCCTGTTTTCAGAGGGAAATTACTCTTTTCCACTTACCCTGTTTATGACCCGACCTCTCCTTCACATGGTGTGAACGCCATCTGTAAACAAGCATGATGTGTGTTTGTGAAGCGGCTCTGTGATAGTTCTGGAAATACAAGGAGCAAAATAAAGTAAATCATGCCTAACAACTCAATGCAGGCCAGGCATATTTCTGAAATATAATCTAACTACTGTGAGTCAAACAGAGACCTATTTCTTCTTCTTCTTTCCTCTATCCCATCAGCACCTCCAATGGCAAGGTGTATGTGGCCCAGGTGAAGGAAAGAGCCGCTGCCAGGAAAATTTACGACGCTGCTAAGAAGCAAGGAAAAACAGCCGGACTTGTCGCTACCAAGTTAGTCGCAGACAAAATTAGAACTTTTTTTACACCTCACTGAATAAAACCTGTAATGTTATTCCCTATCTTCAATACGCTGTATTATGCTGCATGATTTGTAACGCAAATACAGTTTTTTTTAACATTAGATCGGCATCCCATACATTATTATGAGTTTTTCTTTCCATTTACTCTGCGGTGTTCCAGAGAGAGGGAGATTGAGAAGTTTCGTGTGGCAGTAAGTGTGCCGTCAGGAGCTCGGATGTTCTTCTCCCTGTCCTATGAGGAGCTGTTACTTCGCCGACTTGGCCGCTATGAGCTCAGTTTGGGTCTGAGGCCAGGACAGCCTGTCCAGAACCTCACATTAGACGTCAGTATAACAGAGCGAACAGGCATCAGTTTCATCAAGGTCTTTCCGCTCAAGACAAGCCGACTGCTCTCCAACACCGCTCAAGGTAAAAACGGATCAAGATATAGTGGAGACATTGTGTTATGATGAGCAACTTTCAAAGGACAAAATCATCCGTGAATAAGCATATTTCCCAAAATGTCAAACTATTCCTTTAATGGAAATTATATAGATTATTACTTTAACCATTTTCAGTTACTACTACATAGATTTAACTGACATGTTTAGATGCACCTCTTTCCTACAGGTGATGCAGACGCCCCCGCGTCCACCCATGTTGAGCGGAGTGCCAGCTGTGCTCGAGTTCACTACAGTCCCACTCTGCAGCACCAGAACAGCATCTCCTCTAAGGGTCTTGATGCAGACTTCATCATTCACTATGATGTAGACCTCAGAGACCCCATGGGTGATGTCCAGGTCAGCAACATTCATTTTTGGCTTGTCAAATACACTTAATGTGCATGCATGTGTTAACACAACTGTGAAAGCATCACAACATAAAAATGTGTTTTTGCTACCAGTAAAGGTTGCATTCTCTCAGCTTTTTATTATTCTCTGCCTCTCTTAGGTGCATGATGGCTACTTTGTGCATTACTTTGCACCCAGAGGACTTCCTGTGGTTCCTAAAGATGTTATATTTGTCATTGACGTCAGTGGCTCCATGATAGGCACCAAAATAAAACAGGTAAAGTGGGCAAGAAACCTTCACATAAACTCATGGACTGCCAAAGGTTAGCGCTTTAATTAGAAGTTTTCTAAGATGAGGAAACTTGCTAAACTATCACAATATGGTGCTAAAAATAATGTACATTTTCTGTTAATAATTCTAATCATTTCTGTCAGTAGACCAAGCAGGCCATGAGCACCATCCTCGGGGACCTTAGAGAGGGAGACCACTTTAACATCATCACCTTCTCAGACAAGGTTCACACTTGGAAGAAAGGACGAACAGTGCGGGCAACTCGGCAGAATGTACGAGATGCCAAAGACTTTGTAAAAAGGATTATTGCAGAAGGATGTGAGTTGAAATATGATATTATCTGAGGAAAATGTATCATTGTATCTTTTTTCAACTTCCTTATTATTTGTTTGTTCAACACTGATCGTCCTCATTGCTCCACTCTTTTCTCAGGGACCAATATCAATGCAGCTCTGCTTTCAGCTGCCCAGCTCGTCAACCCAACATCCTCTGGCTCTTCCAGCCATCTCTCATCCCGTCGTGTCCCTCTGGTCATTTTCCTCACTGATGGGGAGGCAACAATCGGAGTTACAGCCGGTGACACCATCCTAAGTAACGCTAAGAAGGCGCTAGGCTCGGCCTCTCTGTTCGGCCTTGCCTTTGGAGATGATGCAGACTTCCTTCTTCTGAAACGTCTGGCTCTGGATAACCGAGGCGTAGCTCGGATGGTGTACGAGGATGCAGATGCAGCCTTGCAGCTGAAGGGTTTCTATGATGAAGTGGCCAGCCCTTTGCTATCAGACATCCAGCTGTCCTACCTGGATGAACAAGCGTTTGACATCACCCGCTCCCTGTTCCCAAACTACTTCCAAGGCTCTGAGTTGGTGGTGGCTGGGAGAGTTAAACCAGGGCTCAAGGATTTAAAAGTGTCAATGTCCGCCACTGATTCAAAGCAGCGTGTCAAGTTGGAGAATGATGTGTTGATTTCTCACACAAAGGGGAATGGGACAGCAGATTCACTAGACTGTTCAGGACGTTTAGAAGGAATTTCCAGCTTTGTGCATCGTCTCTGGGCATATTTCACCATCAAAGAGCTGCTACTGGCCAAACTGAATACAACTGACCCTGCCACTCAGAGGTTACTGGCAGACAAGGCCACAAACCTCTCCCTAAAGTATAACTTTGTGACACCGGTCACATCTTTAGTTGTAGTTAAGCCAGATGCAGATGAAGCAGCTCAAACTCCAACCACTGTAAAACCCACCACTGCAGCTACTATAACCACGACGGCAACTACTACTGCTATGTCCAAAATATCAGCTGCTGGTGCTGCAAAGAAGCCAAACTCACCCTCTAACACAAGGCCAAACAAAAAACCAGACCCTCCTCAGCCACCTCCCAGACACCCTACACCACAACCGAAAAAAACATCATTGCCACTTTCCCCAGCAAAAACCGTGGTTTCACCATCCAAGAAAACCACAACAACTTCAAGTCCCGGCTCCACCAAAACTGCTCCAGCACCACTCTCTGGTAAAAAGCCCACTCCTTCCCGTAATGATTCTAAAACTGCCTCTCCTCCTCCTGCTGGGAAGATATCCACCTCTCTGCTTAATGCTCTAAAAACAGCGTCGCCTCCTGCACCTGGAAAAATCTCCACCCCCCAGCCCATGAAAACAATCCCACCCTCAACAACAACCACCACCACTACCACCACCACAATGCTAACATTCAGCAGCAGCACCACACCTCCTCTCAGTTCAGTCAGAACTGACGCTGCACCCCTGCCCGGGAGACTCCTTACTCCACAGCCCAGTACAGTGAGGACAGCTCTGCCTCTTGTCAAAGCGGCTGCGTCCTCCATGGAGGCAGAGAACAGCACCACACCCGCCACAGGTGTTCCTCAGCCTGAAATCACCACCACCGCTCTGCCCGAGCTGTTGTCTCCGCTCACCCCTCCCACCCCGGCTCCGGCTCCGGCTTTGGAAGACAACAACACAATCTCAGGCGTGGATGTAGACCTGAGCATCGCCACCCTGGTGTCGGCTACTTTTGCTCCCATGCCTGGTGTAACAGATGGGCCAAGACTGTGGGAGGCAGCAGGGCTTCTGGGTAGGTTGTCATAGCCTTCCTGTAGACTGCAGACTTTGTATTTTTATTCCTAATTGAATGTTCTTTATCTCTCCACTAGATGTCTCTACCTCCATTCAGATTCAGAGAAAAGGTGAAACTGAATTTCCTGTTTACATTTTTCAGAGCTTTTAAATGCATTTCATCTGGTACAAATGACTTGAAATGTAATAAGGTACTAATCAACTACATGACAGCATTGGAGATGAATGTTGGGTAGTAATTTTATGTTTCTATCTCTTTTCTGTTAAATAGATATTGACCTTGTGAAAGGTGAGTATCACTACTAATTATTAATGTTCTGTCACTCCCTCTAAAATCAAAATTTCTTAGTGAGCAGCAGAACATGTCCTAAACTTATTCTCTCATTGCTTGCTTCCATCTCCCAGACTATGATGCAACCTATGACTATGACTACGATCTCAGCTATGATGCCTGTAAGTTTTAAATGCTTTTTGGAGGCAATTCTGCACTGTAGCTGCAAAATAGAAAAGTTTCACATCAAATACATGTCTCTGACCTGTTTTCAGGGGATGATAGTGCAGACACGGGATCATTTGGTGAGTATTTAGTGGGTGTTATTTGCAGCTGCATGTCTTGAATAATGTGTCATTTGTTGTAGAGACACTGCTTGCAAAACATGTCTAGTCCTGTGATTGGTTTCAGTGCTTGGGAGTGAGGAGGACTGTCCTTTAGTTGAATGTCTTATGCTTTTAGAGCCTCCGTCCAGGCTGAGCACCATCAGGGTCTTCTCCTCATCAGGTCAAGAGCCTACGTTTGATTTATTGGTTTTTAATTGCATCCTTAAAGTCATTTAAACATTCTATGTACTCATGTCATATCTCTACTCAATGTTGTCTGTTGCAGTCGATGGAGATCCTCATTTTGTGGTCCAGTTGCCAAAGCTGCATCAGAACCTCTGTTTCACAGTAGACGGCAGGGCTAATGACATTCTCAGACTGTTAGAGGACCCAAAGAGAGGTATGCATGTCAATAAATTCAGTTTCAGGTTTATATATATATTAGGATCAGCTAATGCATACTGTCACAAATACTTTTTGGGTGGATTACCAAATGTGAATGTATCGCCTTCCTCTTTAAGGGCTCATTGTGGATGGTCATCTAGTGGGGGCTCCCCCCAAGCACGGCTCAGAGGAGCGCCCCCGAACCTACTTTGACAGGCTCACCATCTCCTCAGCCACGGGCGACTCTGGTGACATTATGATCACACTCTCATTGGACGCTGTAGTGGTGGAAGGGGAAGGGCAGGATATCCTCCCCATCAATCAGCAGGGATCAGTGACAAGGCAGGGTGTGACGGTTGCTGTGGACAACCATCGGAGCTGCTGGATTGAGTTGGCCAAGGATGTGCGCTTCCTGGTTCTGTTCCACCATTACAAACACCCCAGCTACCTACAAATGGCTCACCTGGGTTTTTATATCACACATGGACGTGGGCTGTCTGCCTTAACCCAAGGCCTGCTCGGTATGTGCACATCAACTTAGGGGCTGCAACAAACAGTTATTTTCATTATTAATTATTTTCTTGATTAATCGATTAGTTGTTTGGTCTATAAAATGTCAGAAAATGGTAGAAAAATATCAATCACTGTTTCTCAAAGCCCAAGATGACATCCTCAAATGTCTTCTTTTGTCCCAACCAATAGTCCACAACTCAAAGCTATTCAGTTTACTGTCATAGAAACCAGAAAATATTCACCTTTGAGAAGCTGGAACTAGAGAATTTGGACATTTCTTTCTCAAAGAATGACTCCAAATGATTAATTGATTATTAAAACAGTTGTTTCACTGATAACTTTCTGGTCTCTTTGTAACTATGCATCTCACTCTCTGTCCTCTATCTACCTATAGGCCAGTTTCAGCATGCTGACATGAGCATAACAGCAGTGAACGATCATCTGGATGGAGGTGCTCACCGAGCTAACAAGGAGGGAATGTTAGCCAATTCTGGGATCCTGAGGTGGGGATCGGAGCACATGCCAGTCACTTTGCAAGACAAGACGCTCAAAGACACGGTGCGAAAACGCCACTTAGGAAAGTGTTGGGTGGTGCCCAAGGCAGAAGTAGAGAGACTACTGGGTCATCCGTATGAGAGCTACGTGGTGGATCAAGTGTAATTCTAGCTGAGTCAGCTTTGCCTTGTTGCCTCACTGCCGCACAGCTCAGGTCACAGCAATTATTACGGCATGGTTATTGGACAAAGGATGAGCAAGAAGTAGGACTCCACGGGTCTAAAATGACATGTTGCCACAGTGTAATATTCTGTAAGGAGCAGTGAAACACAGGTGTGGTTGCAAAAGAAGAAAAGTGGGGGTGACAGATTAGAGACTACAGTGAAAGACAAAGCTGCAAATACAGGAATTACGAGGATGGTTGTATGGTTCTACATATAATATGGTTAAGGACTGAGCGATGCCGTTGTGCCTTAACCATCACTGAATTTGAATTAGATTCAAGCTCTGTGTTTCTGTGTATCTATGACAGAGACGCAATGTTCTCCTGTTCGCATGGCAACCACAAGATGTCTATTTGTGTTGCAGCAGTTTGCTCCCAAATATCTTGCACACTAATATTGTTCACAACTTCAAAGATATCCGTCTTATATTTTCATCATGCAGTGATTATTAGGTAATGACAGATTTTTCTATTTCAGAATGATTTGTAATTAAAAATTGTATCATTTTTGTGAGTTGTATTTTTAGTACACAAGTGTATATAAGCTATTATTGTATGTATGTAAAGATAATCTTACCCCTAAAAGGTTACTCACCTGGATGTAGTGATTGCATCTTCAAAAAGTAACAAAATCAGGGTCTTTCCAGGTTTGCCATGTGCTTTTTATTTTTCTATCATTTCATTCGCAGTTTAATTCATTTTATTTGTTACACAAGACATTAGGCATTGTTCACATACTAGTGATCAAACAAGGACAGTAAGTTTTCTACTACTCAGCCTGAACTATTTCTTTTGTCAATTTCAAGGGATATTGTCAATAGTGGTTTTCAAAGGCCAAACTGGATGGAAATTAAAACAGTACAACCACACATGAGGCTTTTTGTTTTCAATAAATAAAAAAAAGAGAGGACAGTATCTGATGTTGAGGAAGGGCGGGGGAAGGAGGGAAGGCTTCAAATATATCTATGTTCAAAGAGTAAACAGTATTCCAGTTTTTATCAGATAACATGTTTCCAGGATGAAGACCACACACAAAGTTGAACGATGCACAGTGTGAGATTGTTGTGAATACACAGCTGTATCGATTTTCATTTCTGCTCGATGCTCAGACTGCTGCTGTTATCCTTCCATCAAAACCTGTTTCTTAAGAATGCTAATAATCATATTAAACCATGATGCAACACTGGAATGATCACTGAATAAGGTAAACATAACACATAACACAGCAAATAACAAAACGAAAACAAATAATTTCGGTGTGCATCACTTTTTTTTTTAAAATCCATTTTATCATCAGAACATAAACTAATAGCATAGCATATTCAGCATTTGACGTAAACCTTCCACAATACGTCAGTGAAATTCGAATAAATAGAGCATAACAATAAGACACGTCAACACCCCAAACACGCAATAACTTTGTTTAGAGTTGTTAAGGGATTGGTCGCGGTGGATAAAGTGAAATGGAACTGCTTCAGTGTTTTAAAAAGGAAACTATTAGATCGTCTCATCTGTTGTTGATGTGTAACAAGCCAAGCCAAAGATCAATCCGGCTGTTAGGGTGCAGCGATATGAGGAAGTGCCTCGACTCCGTTGTACAATAACAGCCCTGATTTGGTTGAAAACAATATCCCTTCTATAGTATTCAGTCAGCTTTACAGAGAAACATACACTACTTAACTGTACTTTAAACGTTGTCAGCAAGTTTTGCCAATAACAGCAACACCATTTTTGGCACAAGACAGACCTGCCACTAACGGTTAGATAAACAAAGCAGTCAATTTTCTTTTTTTTTAATAGGGCCCAAACATTTGAACAAGACCCCAAATTAAGGCTACAACCAATCAAAAAAAAGCTTCTTGGTTCATTCTTATGGGGTGGCACTTGTAACTGTGGCTTCGTACTTATGCTATGCTACAGAATCTTTTAAAGTTAGGGGAGCGTCCGGCTTTTCACTCTATTTAACAACTGCAATTTTTCATAGGATTTTGTCTCTAAGGGATCGACTTTATCTCAATGACATACACAAGGGTTGAAACAACCAAGACACAATCTGGTGCTTTCACTATTAGCCGAAATTTCAGTCTTCGCCCTCTTCACTCAAAAGTGAAACTTTCCAAATATCAAATCCAAAACATTCCCCACATACATTCTTTCCTCCACGGCACACCTTCTCGCATCTCGACAACTTCAATCAGCCGTAATCAGCCTCGTTTCCATCACTCGTTCCAAATCTCACCGAATACTTCACTGAAAGCCTCACCTGACACTAGACAAATCCATTCCCATGCCTCTTTTTGCTCCTGACATTCCCTTTTTTTTTTTAACTTGAAGACCACAGTTTAAACCTCAGCTCTGTAAACGTCATAACTTCAGCCAGTGAAATGTGCACCAAATATATAGAAATAAAACTCTTCAATAATTTAAAATGTTAGAAAGTAAACTATTCAAATTTAAAACTGACATCACACAACAGAGATAAAACAAAGGAACTGTTTTTTGTTTTTTTTTTGAGGGTGGAGGGGTGAGGTGGGGTGGGGGTGGGGGTGGGAGGGGTGACAGTTAATAGCCACTGGTTAGCTTGCCTGCTAGCACAGGGAACACAACAGCATTGCAAAGTGAGCACTATCAGTTGACAGAACAGCCCATTTATATGTAACTTTTCATCACATTTTTTTTGCCTGACCAACAGATTTTGCCAAAAGGAACGCCGTCTATTGAATTAACACAGGTAAAAGACCAAGTAAGAGAAAAGTGAAAGCAGGGTTGACAGGAGCGATGCGTGGAATGGTCCAGCCTTCATACCGCAGTGTCGTTTAAGTCTATGTACAATACTACTGTGTGTAAAAGATGCATGCATGTCAACTGGAGGTGACCCTTCCAGAGGATTCTACACTAAGCCATAATAGATCTCTCATGTCAGAGCTCGCCGTCGATCTTTGCTTCATCCACCCAACCTCTGATATGAGGAGAAAGACGTTACAGAAAGAATGAAATGCTATGAAAATCGGCAACAAGTAATAAATTCACCTCTAATGATCATAGTTAAGACATTAAGACATGATTATAGATTCTACGATGGAATGAAAGACCATATCAACCCTGCTTTTCGGTGACAAAGATAGGGAGTGTAAGTATTTGAACAGTGTGTGTGTGTTTGTGAGCGTTAATGTGTTTGAACGTGTGTCAAGAGAGAGAGGGACGTGAGGAAAAGGAGGCAAACGGTTGAAGGCAGGCAGAGCCCAGAGACACACCCTCCACCACGCTCACACTTCATTGTTTTGTTTTCCCCCCCACCCACCCTGCTCAGGCAGCGTCCCCACCCCCGCCCCCCCCCCCTTTCCCCGGCTCCTCTACCAACAGGCTCTGCCGCCGCTTTCGCCCCCTTTTTAACCCCCGCCTCCTCTCCCGGCCCCGCCCTCTCTCGGAAGCCCCTCTACCGCTCACTGCTCATCCTCCCCAAACACATCGTTCTGTTTGCGTTTCATGTTCTCAAAGTCAAAGTCGCTCCCAGTCATACGTTTGTAGATGTCCTTGATGTCGTTGCAGGTGGTCTCGAAGTGAGTGGTGGCATCGTAGGAACTTGAGGCAAAGATCTGGGAAAGATGAAAGTTTATTGTCATTGTCATATATGTTAGAAGCAGTGGAACGAAAAAGCTCAGGCTAACTCCCTACAATGCACAATAGATGTGCAATTAAACACAAGAATGTACATACACACACAACCGTAGATATGGGGCAAACAATATATAATAAATAAAGATTTTACATACAATATATATATATACATAATTCAAAATACCACCCTGATGTTAACTAAGTGAATAAGTGAGGGTTGTGTCCCTAAAAACAATTGCTTTTTATAGTTTCAATGTTGTTGGAAAAGAAATTCTCTCACCTGGCTCTCAGTACCATCATCTGTGGGCTCATAAAGGTCACTAATAGCCACAAACCTGTAAAAAAAATCCCACATAGTTTCAATAAACTTCCACTGTAATTCATCACACAGGCTCACACACACATTTTTTCTATCATATAAATCCATGAATGATGGCGGTGACAGTTAAATGCGGGACTGACTTTTGGTCGATGGGCTCCAGCAGCTCCAGGGCCGGCTCGATCTCAGCTTCTGGCTCGCTGGTTTCCACTGTGGTGCTGACGATGGCGATGTACTTCCCCTGGGCAGCCACGTTGTGAGCATAGGAGATCATGCACACGTAGATGTCTGGAGAATGGACAAAAGGGTTAAGAGGAGGAAAAAGTTAAGTCAGTGAAAGTATACACTGCTAGTAAGTTATGACTGGTGTATAATATGGAATCTCTTGAGTACAAGCTGTTGTTGTTAACTATGATACAGCTAATAGGGAACATTCTGATATGAGGACGCTGCTGTAATTCAAGCCTGTTTTTCTAAAAAGGACAAACTGAAGAAGTATTTTTAGTCAGGCTTTAATATCAAAACCATTAAATATAACAGAAAAAGGCATTTTTGTGCCATGTCTAAGATCTAAAAGCTTATCAAATTGCATTTTAGCATTTCGCTGACAATGATCCTCACCTGAGTTGCGGTTAACCTGATTCTGAGGAATGATGATCTGGCAGGAGTTGGCGTCATTAGTGTTTTTTATGGGGTGGCTGAGGATGCAGATCACACGGATCACCTGACCCGCCTTACGGACACGGTCCGGGATGTAGCTGGGGTCACAGATGAGCTGCTTACAACGAGCCACCTGCAGCAGCAACGAGACAGCGATGTGCATTATGTATATTTAAGATTTACTTTCTTATCCCTTCTGGATGTGCTTCTGATAGTTAATACTACTAAACTGAATAAATTGCCTGAGCAGCCTTTGTGGATATGTAATACCCATGAAAGAGCTGCAACAATTAGTTAATTCATTAATTTGTGGATTAACAAAAAATTAATTGGTCACTAGTTTGATAATTCTGGACTGTTGCTCGGACAAAATAAGATATTTAAAAACTTCACCTTTGATTCTGGGAAATAATAATGTGCATTTTCATTATTTTCTGACAAAATAAGTGACAGATTCATTGATAATGAAAATAATTGTCAGTTGCAGACCTATTCCACTCTAATGTTTATTATGGCAACGTTGAATTTGCATGTAATCAGCAAGGCCGTACCTCGCCCTCAGACTTCACTCCAATCACATGACCGCCTTCCATCACTATCTCATCCACTGGTTTGTTCAGCATGTAGGTTCCTCCGTAGATTGCACTCAATCTAAGGTGACATGCAAATAAGAACTGTTAAATCATAGAGTGGATTTGTATTTCTTTATTTACTATCGAAGACAAATATTGAAGATAATTTTCTATAAAAAAATGAACAAAAATGATTAAAACACCTGGCGAATCCCTGTGGCAGCTCTCCCAGACCGTACAGTGGGTAGAGGTAAGGGCTCTTCCCATACCGTGCCAGCGATTCACTGTACAGTTTGATACGATTGATAGTGTCCAAACAGGGCACATCAAGGTAGCTGAGAAAGTGAGAGAAAATGACAAAGGAACATAAATATAAACAGGAATAATTAAGCACAGAAATAATGTGATATATCTAATTCTGCATGTATTCACAGCCAAAAATATGATCCTGATCTACAAATATTTATGTGAAAACAAAAAGCTACTCATTGCTGAGTTGTCAATTTATTAGACATCAGGTAGTAAATAACTCACCCACGTTAAAGCATATATTCCTCAATAATTAATTACATGTTAAAATTTTAAATACAGCTGTAAAGTTCAGAAAAACAACGTTATCAAAGACTTGATAGGAGGTTATGGATAACATTATGGTGTCCTTCGCTGTTCTTACTCATCTGTCCTGTAGAGCGCCAGGGCGTGGCCAGTGAAGTCAATGACATCCTGGCCGAGGTCAAACTTCTTGTAAACATCCCTCATCGTTGTGGTTTTGGGGTCCACGCCCTCAAAGGTCTTGGGGTCATTCTCATCAAAGTTAGCCACAAAGACTAAGAACTTCCTAAACCTTCGCTTCTCGAACATTCCCATCAGATCTGGAGAGACAGACAAAGGATTGATGCTGTGATACCTTCCTGATTACCTTAATGTGATTTAATTACTGTCCTTTAGATATCTTCGCTTACAAATTGTGATGCGACATATTTGAGGGGCTTACTTGAAGCTAGTGCCTCGGTCTCGGTTGACGGCACCTTGTAGATCTTTCCTCCTTTGTAGACAAAGCTTCCCTCCACGACCTTAAAGTCCAGGTACCGTGTCACTTCTGTGTATAGCAGCATCTTCACAAGCTGACCTGCGATCACATGGACGAACATGTATTTCATCTTAATATCTGTCATCAACCTTTAACAAAGCACACATTCTGCCTTGACAGTATTAAGATAGAGAATAAAACTCGATCTGCGTATAAGTAGTCTAATTAGTTCATTCTTTATTCCTGGGCCTTATCAGTTATACTAATAATTATCCTGAGAATATGACGCCAGAAAGTTATTAGTTATATATGTGGGACTGACCATTGGCCATGAGAAACTTGGGGATGAGGTCAACGTTCCAGTCCCTTCCTCTGCCCATTGATTCAGGCGGACTATCTGGAAGACTGAAGCGCTTGTACAGCTGAGGAAAAGGACAGGAGGGTCAACAACGTGCTGTGAAGCAGGAGTCTACATAGCTCACAGAATCTAAAGCATGATGGAGGATAAGGCATTTAGCGCATGCAGACAGTAAAAACAGCAGCTGGTGCACCGTGGCACTGGAGGTAAAATGAGATGTACTGGGGGACATAAAATATATTGATTGCTTTTATGTTACCTCCTCCAGGGGGGTGATGGAAGAGCTCTCCCCACCATAGTAAGGGTTCCTGTCCATGTGCAGAACCTTTTTCCCATTCACAGACATGATCCCGGACAGGATGCATTCCTGCGCAAAACAAGATTTAATAACGGACATCAATAACATAACATCACATTAAACTCGGAAATGAATGGACACAAAATACAAATGACTTAGGAAAGATGTCTCTCGGGAGGAAAGAGAGAGACGTGAATGCAAGTTATGAGGTTTTGACAGACGGCTGCAGGGAGGACAGAAGGAACGTAGTGCGCATGCGCCAAAGGATCGTTTCACCTATGTATCTACTGGAATAATAATAATCATTATTGTTATCATTAAAATAATAATGTGCATTTGAAAGAAAGATACAAGAAAGATATTATCACACCAGAAAATACTAAATATTACAGAGATGGATTTAAAAATGAATATTAGATGCATTTTTTTATAAAACTGCCTAAATGTCGACTTTTTAAATGCGAATGCTGTGCAACACTGTGCAAGATCACGATTGAGATCACATTACATGTATCAGGCCCATTCGTGCCGCATAGGGTGTGATAAAGTGAAGGGAAATGCGGCGAGAGTAGCAGCAGTGAAAGGCTCAGTCATTGAATAAAAGCCGTGCTCAGGCCTGCGCCAACCTCAGGATGGAGGCCTGTCTATGCAAAGAGGACCGTCACACAGTGTGGGGTTACGCCTAAAAGATGCTACAGGGTGTAACACAACACTGAGCCGGCTGCGAGAATTAAAAAAAAAATCTTTCCTGGAGCATTATTTGCTTCCTATGATGCACAGGCAGGTCGACAGGTGCATTTGGAGACATTTCTGAAGCGCATCTCTTGTCACAATTTAATAATGTCACAAACACACAAGGAGCCTTTCACTCCTGGGCTCGGACAGAAGGTAAAGGGGCCTAATTGTCCGCCTTAAAAAATCCTTTTGAGAGGTCACACAATCAGTGTCTGTGCAGAGCAAATGAAGCTTGACTACTTACTGTGAGTCCGGTGCCCAAAACGATCACATCATATTCCTCATCCATGTTGTATCACCGCCTCTCCCGTCTCGCCCTCTTTTTGCCTTGAGAAATGAAGGGTATTGAAGGAAAGAATGCCAGTGAGTCCAAAAACCGGGAATCGGTTCCGTCTCTCAGCCCAAGCGCTTTAAACGGCTCGTTCAAAGTTAGATATTATTTATTAATCATTAGGCATTAATGACCAATGGAATAAACTGTCCACACTGTCACCGGCGAGGACGACCAAAGATGGCCCTGATCGTGGAGCACTCTAGAACAATGTCGTTGCGCGTCGGCAAATAGTGCGCATCCTCCTCTCTTCCCATCTTGCCACACAATGGACTCTTAACTGCTGTGTGTATTAGGAAACCCTGCTGCAAGCAGGCTTTATCGAGCGATTATGCACATGTTCCGTTTGGTTTTAGAGTTTGGCTTGTAGTTTAACATTTTTTTTGACATTTTTAATAGCCTTTTTATGCAAGTCTGTGTGTTCTCTATTCTCTTTTCTATCCTTCCTTTCCAGTTGTAGGCGCAGCGTTGCGTGGATGCAGGCAGTGTATCCCTCCGCCACCACAGCTGTGTGGATGGGAGTTGCTTTCACTGACTGACTGAACCACGTAGGCCTTTCAAACAGAAAAAAACTGTCAAACTATTGACATGCATGGTTTTTTTTTATTTTTATATTTTTTTAGCTTGTTTCTTTCTGTTTTATAATGTTTATTCATGATTCACACGTGGACGATGAGATGATGACACAAAAGAAGTAGTGAAATGAAATTTAAGAGTATCAGCACCATGGACAGTTGCCAGGTGTAGCTGGCATTCATAGTTCAGCCGCATTAAACACATCACGTCTGTTTACGGCACTTTCCGGTTTATTATTGCACAACTGCATTTTAATGTCATAGCACCAAATGTTCTGCTGAGAACCGCGATGAAGTATATTCCTACTAACATTTACAGGCATTACAGCAACAGGAAACAGTCGTTATCTTTATCCAGACAGGCAGAAGTTAAACTCATTCTTGAGTTTTGGACCAGAACAAAAAGTGGGCAAAACTGCGGCCCGTGGCTCTGCTGAAAGGCCGATGATGCGGGCAGGGCAGGCTGCGTGAAAGAAGCAGGAAGTCCTTTCTTTAGCTCGGCTGACTGCACATGACTGTCAGCTGGTCTGCGTCACGTGACCAGAGCTTTGCGGAAAAACTAAACGAAAATGGCAGGCTCGAGGAGCTCGAGTCAAGTGCGATTAATGGCTTTTATTGGCGTTTTGTTCGCCCTTTTCGCTACGGGGAGCTCCACCGCTCAAGTGCCACTTCTAATATGGTCCAGTGACGGGTAATATGTCGATTTAATTTCTTATTTGTCATGAAAGACTCACTTTAATAGTCATCGCTGGCCAGCTGTCTGCCATGCTAATGCTAACACTTTTAGCTAACTGGGTTTCTACTTTTATCCAGATAAAACTAGTTGGTCGATCTAGCTTAAATTAATAGGCTAAAGTCTAAAATTAAAATATCTGGTGATTGTTTTGACTGAAAACGGACTGTTTTCTCGGTTGCTTTGGTGCTGTCGTCGAATGAAAAATTCTCAAAACACTGAGATTCTCAAATCTAGTTCATTTTCTCACTGCAGTAAATTGATTTATTTTGCTTTCACACATAATTCAAATGATCCCGTGATGCAGTGAGTTAAATTGTGATAAAAATGGATTTCACTGCTTTTCTAACGACCGTGACTATCGTCATGCTCAATTATCACTTGCAAAATATTTTTATCTGCAGCCATATCCTGCCAAACATATCTAACACATTGTAAGTAATCAGGTAGTGTTATTTATCTAAGTGTAAACTAAAGTAATATTGTTACTGAAATGCATTTACACTACAGTTGGTGGAATTTTATACAGGCAGTTTGTAAATATAGAGACATCAAACAGAGCAACGGCTGTGAAAGTTTGGTGGTTTGGTCAAAGGAAGAGGGCAACAAAGACTGCGGGTAAATCACAGCCACAACTAGGGGAGGGTTACACCATGCTTACAGATTGTGGTGTCTTTCAAATGCATATATACACACTTAAGTCAGTTATATAAGTGCTGGCGTATATAAGATCATACATACCATAGACATATATCACTTGTGGTGGCCAGACACCACAACTCACAAGATTTTTTTTGTATGGAGGCATTTGTCTTCATCATACAATGTTATGGAAGCTTTATTTTTTGTGTTATGTAGGGCTGCAACTAACAATTATTTTCATCGTTGATTAATCTGCAGATTATTTTCTCGATTAATCGATTGTATTATCTGTAAAATGTCAGGAAATAGTGAAAAATAGCTGTTATAATTTCCCAAGGTCAAAGGTGACATCTTTATATGTCTTGTTTTGTTGGACCAGTAGTCCAAAA
Organism: Thunnus maccoyii; assembly: GCF_910596095.1. NCBI lineage: Eukaryota > Metazoa > Chordata > Actinopteri > Scombriformes > Scombridae > Thunnus > Thunnus maccoyii. The sequence goes on along the minus strand of NC_056536.1, from coordinate 28,622,131 downwards.
CCCCCCAAAAAATCAGATTACCATCATGTTTGGCTAAGAAAAGTATTAAATTACCACATTTGAGAAGCTGAATCCAGCAGATATTAGGAAAAAAATTATGAAAACGATTATTTGATTATCCAAATAGTTTTTAATTCATTTCTGCCAGTTGACAAACTAATTAACTGACTAATTGTTGCTGCTCCAGTATTTTACACTGTTATTCTAACTGAGATTACAGTAGAAGTACAAGATGCACACTAACAGTAAAAAATGTCATGTAAACCCTTAGTGAAACTGGTGCTTCTGACAGGAGTTTTGATGTCAACTGGATGTGGAGGATATTTAACTTGACTTATCAAATAAAGTGCTGCACATAGTACAAACCAACGTGATGTTGTACTTGATGTTCTGAGAACTGCAGCAGTGTTTCATATAACATGCGGAAGCAATCGAGAAAAACTATATTCAGTATCACAGTTTATTTCTCTTTTCCATGCATGTTTAGTTTACCACCACTGGCCTCATCTTCAGCTGGTCACATCACGTCAAAGGACCAGTTGACTGCCTACCTCACCTCTGCCTTTGGCTCCGGCCCCCACACCGTGCTGCTGTTTCTACAAGACAAGGTCAGTCTCTCAGACATGAAAACTACATCCCTGCTCTGTGGCAGTTAAGATTTTACACTGAATTTAATAGATTTCACCATTCATCTGTTAGAAAGAAAGGAAGAAACCATGTTGAGTAAAAGAGGGTAGTAGTGAGTCATGTGTAGCCGCACTTCAGTCCATGTGACACTTTAGTTCAGTATTCTCATTCTGGTGTGACAATGAGCTTTGGCATTACTTCCCATTTCGCTGTTCCTCTGTAACACATTCATCACTCAGGTCTGTTGAGACTGATAAATGGGATAGAGTTTTTGTTTTATACTTCTATTTCATAGTTTCAAGATACTTATCTGTTTCCACTTTTCTGTTGATGAATATTTTATCGTCCTCGTTTGTGTCCAGCTGAGCAAAGATGACTTCACAGTCTACGGTGGAGCTTTTGGAAACAAGCAGGATAGCGCCTTTCAAAACCTTGAGGTACGTTTTATAACTGACACGCGAGTCTTAAATGATGATGATTTATTTTGTCAGACCGGTAGGACTGATGATTCACACCTCTCGCTCCCCTCCAGGCCGCGCTGCAGTCTTCTTCCTCGTCGGTGACGCTCCCGGCTTTAGAGTGGTCGAGCTCCACGGCCATCCTGTCTCTGCTGCAGGAGAAGCTCGGTGTGTCGCCTTTGCTCGTAGACGCCGACACTCTGTCGCATCTCAGCATCAACACATCCGCCAGCAATCTGCTGCTCATCAATCTTCCTTATTGCACTGGGTGAGACTTTTTGTGCTCTGCGGCGTATCAGAGAATGGAAGTATCATCTTTATTTTTAAATATGTGAAAACTAACATTTTGTTAATTGTTTTTATAGGTCGCAAAAGTCTTGCAAGGAAGTCCTACATGACAATGGTAAGTTTGAACTGTTAAGGCATTTTAAAGTATAAAAAATATTGTTGTAATCATGGACAGATTTGTGACATGTTTATATGTAACTCAAGCGTATTTTGCTTCCAACAGATGAAACCATCGGGAAAGTTCTGAATATGATGAAAGCCAAAAATGTCCCGTACACGGCGATATACACAGGACTCCAGCCATCACGAGTAAGATATTATAATTAACCATAGAACTGACCGTGTAATAACCATATACAGTAAGACTTCAAACACACACACTCTGTTTTACTGGATGTCATAGAAGGATATAAAGCATTTTGATATTCATTTTTGATAATTCATCTTTTGCAGGTGATTTCAGAGACTTCTGTGTCTAACCAGCCTGTGGGCCGCTCCTTGCTCCAAGCAGCTGAAACAACTGTCAAACCACCGATCATGTTCAATATGTCCGGTAGCACTTGCATAATGCTCTGGGCTCAGAATCTCAGTATCAGCACCAATAGCACTTGGGTGGACCTTGCTACACAAACACCTTCCCTGTCAGGATCCATGTGTAACACCAGTAACTCACTGTGAGAAAGCTTTTCCTTATTCAGTAGAAAATGTACAGCATGCAAGTGTCATTGAAAGTAGGGAAGTTATTTTAAATGTTTTCTTCTTTTCTCTCTGTAGGCTTATCCTCAGTTATTCTTCAGGTATTACTCTGAGGTAAGACAATCAATTGTTTATTTAGTACAAAGTTTGATGTAGCTAGAGCCAGCAGCTGGTTAGCTTAGCTTAGCATAGAGACTGGAAATAGGGGGAAAATGTTAGCATGGCTCTCTTGGCCAGACGCAGTGACTCCCACAAGTCGCTGAAGTCACTTTGCTGGGGCCAAGAAATAATCCAGCACATAATCCATAAAACCACAACATGTTGTTTTTACACTTTGGTTTATGTACAGATTAAATGAAAGAGATATAGCATGTTAATTTGTGAGCTTTAGAGTTGCTGGTAGACAGATTTAGTTATGTTTGGACAGAGCAAAGCTAGCTAGCCAGCTGCTGGCTGCAGCTTAATATTTAACCTACAGATATACAGAGAGCAGTATCGATCATCTCAAAATGTCAAACTATTTCTCTTATAATTTGTTTAATCTCCAATAAGGCTAAATCACTGGTTCAGACCCTGCAGAATTGTAGTATTATTGTATTAAATATTTCATTAGTACAAGTGTGCCAAGGTAGTGCCATGTACTGCTGTCTTTTTTGATCCTACCACTAGGAGAAGCCAAAGTCCAAAATGTTCAAATTCTAGACAGGGTTGTAATGAAGTGAACAATTAAGCCATAGAATAATTAATAATAATAGTAGCTATTTGTCACAATACTAGCTATGAATTCTAGTCTTTACACACTGATACGCCGTCATTAAGATACTCAGCACCCTTCTTTTCTTGATCTCCAGGTTTGCCATGAGTCAGCGCTTGTATCCCGTGTCTGCACGGAACTGGTTCACCCTGGACTCTGTGGAGCTACAGTTTGGCGGTCAGACCGCGTCTTTCATCGGGAGCCGCGGCATCTACGCCCCGGCGGAGTATTCCTTCCACTGCCAGTCGGTCAACAGCTTCCAAGATGCTCTGCTAGTGCCAAACAACACCAACCAAAACACAACACAGTGGAGGCTCAATTTTGTTGACTTCCAGGTACAATTACAGCGCTTTATGTTCCATTCCTGCAACAATGCATCAAGTACTGTTTTCATGGGGAGTTTTTGTTCATAATCAGGTGCAGCACTGCTCGGTCATTGAATGCTTTCCTGTTTTTTCCTTTTTTTAACGATACAGATTCAAGGCTTCGGTTTGTCCAACGGAACAAATTTCTCCTACGCCAGCGACTGTGCAGGCTTCTTCACCCCAGGGATCTGGATGGGGCTGCTGACTTCTCTGCTCATGTTGTATATTTTCGTGTACGGTCTGCACATGATCATGCAGCTCAACACCATGGATCGATTCGACGACCCCAAAGGTCCGTCGATTTCAGTGCCTCAAACGGAGTGAAACGCTCCCAAAACACACACACACTCCTCATTCCTTCAGTGCCTCCCAGGAGAAGCCTCCTCGTCATCTTTGGTTTTGCAACACTTCGGCCTTCTTCCTTTTAAGATATTTGTCAAGGCACATCACCCTTTCCTCTGGTATTCTATCCTGCAGTTTTCTTTCCTGAATCCTCCCACAGCTGTCTTCGGAATACTGTTTTTCTCGCAAGGCATATTCCATTTTCATCTCCCTACATTTGCAAGTGCCAAAACGGATACACCTTTTAATATCTGAGTTGAATTTTGAGTGCATGTGTGAAAAGAGTTCATGTCTTTTGTGCCACGGTTTGTCAAACACAGTGGATATTTTTCTTAAAATAAATTGCACTCTTGCCAGAGAATGCCTTCCGTGCCAAGGTGAATGTGATTGCTGGATGCTGTAGGACCGTTTCAGACCTCAGTTCTTGACTTTTTAATTTCTCCAAACTCAACTGTAATTTTAAGACTACTGGTAATGAAAGAAGTGCCTGTATATAAAGAGCTGATTTGTGACTGTGTTCTGAAATATTGCTGTTTTGGAGTTGCCTAATAGAAGTACGCTAATACTTTATGTTGACTTAAGTTCTGTTCACATTTCTCACGGTTCAATCAATACATAAGTGCTACCACTGCAACCCAATGTTTTCCTAACTTATTTATATGTATAAAAAGAATAACCTGCCTTTTGAAAGTTTACTTCAGGTTCATCAACATACATGGCAGTGATTCGGTTCTGCTTTTGTCAAACTTATTGATGTACAATTGCCACGACATGTCTTTAGTTGCAAATAAAGATATCTTTAAACTACGATTAAATCATGTTGTTTAAAGTCCCCCTCCGCTCAAAAATGTGTTCTGCTTTTTGTTACTTCAGTTGGATGTTAGAGTTTCACTGTGCAGGATGATGTAGGTGCAGAGTTTGACACTTGAAGGCTGTTTTCACACATTCGTCTGCTGAAGGGGGAAAGTTCCTGTAAGTTTAAGAGGTGTAGGTACCAGCATTATTTTTGACATCACAACTAGTTTGGAAGCCAATCGTGTGCAAATTACACAATTGTGATATGAAAACAGGAAGCCTCCAGTGCATATACACTGAGATGGACTTTTCAGTGAAGTTGGAGACATCTTGTATCCAGCTGTTTTGGATTTCTTTATTTAGGGAGAAAGAGTGGATGTAATTTTAAGAATTTTAGGTTAATAGAACTTTTTAGTCGTAAAAAAAACAATTCAAAGCAGAGTATTTTTATATATCTCTAAAACATGGGAGGATCTGAAGAGGATCTTTAATGTTTTGAATGCAAACACAGTACACTGAAACCGATTCCCTTCATTTTTTTTATGTTAAAATTAAATTAATTCACCTATTGACTGATTGAATCAATGTTTTTATTAATGAGTTTTAAGGAGATAGTTAATGGACTAATAAGGGGTTAAAACACAAGAAAAACACCTATTTATACCTAAAAATGCCTTGAATTTCAAATTAAAGAGACAATTCAGGAGTTTTGGTTCATTTTAATGGATACTTTATCCTTTAAATCCTGACTCTAATGGACAGATTAAAGGATCTCTTGCTAATCCTTGTTTCGTTGTGGCAATCTTGAAAGCAACAAGTAAACGCAATCAACCTGCATATAACTAATAAATGAGCTCGGTTGCCATGGTTACGTCGAGTCAAAACACTCTAAAGGCACGTAGACAGAGACGCAGCTAAACGTGTGCAAGCGAGACTTTTACTTGTCGTTCAGTTTCCATTGCTTCACGGGTTGTTTCCAAGATGTCAGCAGCTCCAGTTCAGAGACTATTTTTTGGCAGCACTCAGGAGAGGAGACTCTTTCCCCTCCATTATGCGCCAGACCGGCTAGGAAACCAAATGTCACGACAGGAAGCGCCACATGTCGGCCCTGGCTGCTATGACAACCATGAGGTTTGTCTCTTAATAAGACAGTATCTGTGTTAGCTATGGGGAGAAGGTGATTTACAGATCATTTATGCAGCATGTTATTGTCCATGACCACCTGTTGTCACAGAGATCAATGTGTGTCAAACCATAATTCTTTGTTTACTCATTATATGACATGAGGCCTTGGTTAAACTTTTCCATTTCCTTCACAGTTTGGCACCATTATGTATAATTCAAAGAAGACACCGGGGAGTAAGAAAGGATATGGGCTTTCTGCAAGGACTGCAGCACGCTTTCCTCCCTGTAGCAATGTAAATGCACTCACACATCATCAACACATTTACCACAGTTACCCAATCAATCATCCACATTTAAATAGTCTGACAACCTTTTCACATGCTTAAAGGATAAGTTCTCATTTTTTCAAGTTTGTCTTGAAACAATTACCAGGTACCAATATTAAACTCTTGCTAATACTGACCATGAAAAGATCCCTTCCATGTGTGTTTACAATGTAAGTGATTGGGGACAAAATCCACAATCTTTGTTGTGTGCAAAAATGCTTTTAAAAGTTTATCTGAAGCTTATATGAGGCTTCAGCAGTCTGAGTTAGTCATATAAAGTGGATATCTGCTACATTTACAGTCTTCTTACCATCAAATCTTTGTGTTTCCTTGTTGAGCTGTGGTGGAAGTATAGTAACAAAAAGAGGGACTTTGGCATTAAATAAAGACTGTAATGTTGAAATATATCTACTTAATTTGACTCATTTGGACAGCTGAAGCTTCATATTCAGATAAACTTTCAACATTTTTGCACAAAGGGAGGACTGTGGATTTTGGCCACCATCACTTCCATTGAAAATGCATTAAGAAGGGATCTTATAATGGCCAGTATGAACAAAACAAATGACTACAGCAGGAAAAAACAGTTTCAATGTTCATTAGGGCACCTGACTGTTATGTTGCATTATGGGAGCTGTAGGATCCAGGGTTATTGGGCGCTTGAACCTTTTCTGTCTCTGCAGCTTTGAGTCTTGTTCACATCTGTCTCTTGTGAGCCCCCAACTTTATGGAAGTGCAACACTAAATCGCCGTAATACACCTTTAACAAGTCTGATCAAAGCATGTCTTTATAATCTCTATCATCAGACAGCGACTCCTTCACCACAGCATTACCAGCAGATTCAAAGCTGGTCCACAGTCTCCCCTCCTAGCAAAATACCTTTCAACTCAAACACACAACGGTTCAAAACCATGTCACGTACAGCTGAGGACAGCCCAGGGTGAGACACAGACACACACACACACGCACGCACGCAGCTCAAATGTAGCCGTGCTGCACTGAGCTGATGAATGTTATTTTGTGAAGCAGCCCTGGGACCTACACTCATGACACAGTGACAAACAGGAAAGTGAGCTGGCCGATGTGCTTTGGCAGCCCGGACTGGTCCAGACTGCCTCAACTGGAGAAGAGGTCACTCGGGGTGAAGGTGGGTAAAGCAAAGCCCAGGCAGGACTTAATCTCTCCGTGTATTAAAACCAATGGAGAGAGGCAGCTGGTTCAAACCCATATCCATTTTCAAGCTAAAACAAATGATACCAGATTAACAAAAAATAGAATATTTTCTTCTGACTTTGTAAAAAACTACAGCAACTCCTCCCTTGGTGCCAAAAACTGGGCACACTCATTTGATTAACATGACAAAATATGGAAATGATCATAAAACATTGTTATTATACCAGATAAGGAAATATGTTCTATATGTTGTAGGAACTAAACATGAACAAACATTCCTTTAGTTTGCCAAAAAGTTATTCAGACAAAGAAATGTGCAGTATGTTTTCCTACATAGTGACCATCTTTATGTTTGGAGCCAATTGAATGTCTTGTAAACAAACTGTTATAAAATTCCAACAACAGAAATCCAAGTAGATTATTAGATATGAAGCTTATTAAAAATCCTTTGTATTTAACTGTGTTTTAGAGCTGTGATAAGACCCCAAACTGAATTACAGTAATGTCCCATTTTCTGAAATATGGCATCAGTTTAAAATCACAGAGGAAATTTTAAAAATGTGTCATGAAGTCATGAAGTATCGAGGTATGTTAAGTATGTTTTTAGAGATGTTACAGAGGTCCGGTGAATTCCAAGAACTTTACTGCTGGTTTTGTTTTTCTTACACATGATCTTATTCAACATGGCTCGTTTGATGTGGCCATAAAAACGTTTAGAGTCGTTACGTTGCTCTCGATCCTGTATCCTGCACAACATGTACATATTTACACACAGCTGTTGCTAAAAAGCACGATTTCCCTCAAGGGATTTCCTTTCGGTGGGATAAATTCATAACGTGTCCTGTTATATGGAGCAACATCTGATGCTCATTTGGTTTTTTTTTCTCTCTTCAGCTAAACAATGACAAGGAATTCCTGAAGCAGAGGAGCAGACTGGCCTATCTAAGTTTGTACTATTAACCCTAAAGCTCTGGATGAAAACCCACCATGACACATGAACATGTCTATGTCTTATCATTTTTCTGAACTCTTACTGTCACTAAAACAACGGCAGAAACACTTTTATGTACTGAACTAAAACTGTTAAGAAATGTTGCTTAACCTCAACAAATTTTAAAAAAGAAACTTATTTTTCTTTATTCACAAAATGACGAGATTCCTGTGTGGTTTGTATATTACAATATGATGTTACTTACAAAATGATATCTCACACATTTTAAACAAGTGAGTGCTTGCTGACAAAAATGACAAAAAAGAGTTATCTTCAATAGAAGTCAGTCGGTGTGCCAAAGTGAACGGCAGTGCTGGTTCCAGCATGGAGGAAAAAGCAGCCTCTGGTTCCCGCCTCACACAGCGGGCTTCAACACCGGGCTGCTGCTCCTCTCTCTGTGGAGGGAATCACTGACCGGACTGCTCAAAGCACCAACCGCCGTGGCAAATGTGAGTCTGTTGGGTCCGGAGGGTCCCGGCTCATTTCTTCCTCCTCACTTTGGGTTTCTTGACCGGCCGGAGGTACGGGTTGTCGATCATGTTGTCTTCGTTGGCTTTCGCAGAGGGAACGACGCCACTGGGAGGAAGCATGGAGTTCTCTTTGTCGGCTCCTGGATCATCCTGAAGGACGGAAACAGAAACCGAGATGGATGTGAGAAATTGTTATAAGACACTCACGTTTAAAGGAATAGTTTAATAGACATTTTGGCAGAGATGCTTTCTTTTTTGCTGAGAGTTGGGTGAGAAGATCGATAACACTCATGTCTGTGGAGAGTGTTATCAATCTTCTCATCTAACTCGAGAAGAAAGTGAATAAGTGTATATCCCCAAAATGTCCAACTATTCCTTTAAGTTCAACCAAGTCTCAAAGATTGAAAAAACAAACAAACATGAAAATTGACCTTGAGCATTTAAAAAGGCAAATAGGATTCTTTAAACTCAGATTTACTTACGTACGACACCTGAGAGTGAAATGCTTACATATCAAGCGTACTCTCACTACTTAATTTGGATTTGGTTGAAAAAATTCCCACGTACAGATTGCAAAAGCCCTGTTATGGACATCTACAGTGGATTTGAGCGCCTGGTCATATAAATCTAAAAAAAAATTGTTGCACATGTACTGAAACAAAGACTCCTTCTCTAAACCTCATTGGTGCTACCGACTGTTGTTGCCAAATACTAAAGTCCAACTTTGAAATGCCGCTGTTGTGGTAATAAAAACTGGATTAACCTTTCACCTGCGGTAGTTTCTGATAATCTCCAACAGGTATTCTTTCTCTGCCACTCCACATAGTAATAAACTCAGATCGGCCCTTAGATGGTCACAGTCAGACAGACGTCTTTAAACTGAGAAATCTGACTCACAGTGATGTTGTTTCCTGCTGTGTTCTCGCTGTCTGTCTGGTCGTCCTGCTCAGATGAGTCCGTTTCTTCCAGAGTCTGCAGTTCCAGCTCTGAGGGCAGGAGGGCGCTGAGATATGGGATGGTGGTCGGCCGTGCTGCGATCACTGAAAAACACAGTGGCAGGGATTAGAACTCATGCTCTCAGTAGCATAACAGACATGCAGGCGTACATGCATCTAATAATCTTTGAAATACAGGTTAGCTTGGTCAGAGTCACTCACATGGGAAGGCAGTGATGTCGTCTTTGAAGAGGCTCTGCGTCTCTCCGGTCTTGGCCATGAAGCGTGTGAGTGCTCGCTCCACGTCTCTCCTCTGACTGGCTGCTTTCTCTCTCACCACCTGGTAGTCTGACACAGGCTCCCTGAACGTCTGCAGAATGGAAAACACACTTCACTATCAAAGGGAATTGGTAATACAAAAAAATTACATTATTCCAGGTTTTGTTTGAGGACCTTTATAAAGACTGTGACTCACAGGTGTTTTGATGTAGGTGTGAGGGTCGGGGAACTCTGGGAAGTGGCTGGGGATGTGAGACGGATGTGTGCGTTTCTGTCCGGCCGACAGTGCTCTGGGAGTCACGGGGGGGTTCGTTACTGGAGCTGGAATTCATAAAGAAGTTCACACTATGTTATGAAGGTAATTTTTCTGTTATCATATTTAAATCAATGTAAAACAAAGACTACCATAATCAATTTCATTCCAACAGTGGAGAGTAGAACGCCTACTTACGTGCAGTTATAACCATCCTCTGTGATCTCTTGGCATAGACAGGCAGAGTATCAACATTGAAACCTGCAGAGACACAAACAGATTCAATTATGTCAGTTTTATTACATCATCTTAGCTATCTATAATTAAATGTTGGTGTCCTCCAGGACTTACCCATTTCAATGAGTGTGACCACTGTGTCCGACAGGGTTGGGACACTTCTGGCTGTGTGTTCACAATAAGATTTGGCACTGCGACCTATTTCTGTTATATCTGAAAAAGGGACAAAACATTGTGTTTTAGACAAGTTTCTACTGATGGACAACTTGCAAATATAATTAAAAGATGGGTCATAAATAAGATGAGATTTCAATTCAGTTTGCAAGAACCACCAACACATAAACTTTATCATACTTTTTAGTATCTATATACATCATTAAATTAAGAAGTGAAGGAAAACAATAATGATTATAGGTAGTAGCATAGCAGTAGGCGAGTCACTATAAAGATTTAGAGCTGTGAAAAGAGGCTGCAAAGTTCAGATATAAATAAGAGAATAAATGAAACATAAATGTTACACAGCAGGAACCATAATGCTAAATGGTGTTCACAAGGATCCAGCTATGTCTATAAACAAAGAAGATTTGCATGAAAACATTTGAGCAGATTCCCAGGAAGTTCAACAGAGGATCTCCATCCCTCTACTGACATGATTACTACAGATCTGCAACCTGTAGTAATCATGTCAGTAGAGGGATGTTCAAATTAAAACATGTCACACAACTCTTCATCCAGTGCCTTAAAATACCTCAGACATCACTCTGATGAATGTGACATGTTTTAATTTTGATAACACCAAAATATTCAGATATGCAGCTCTTGAAATGGATGCGGGCACATCCTCCAGTAGATGGAGGCTTCACTTTAGGGTTTTAACGTACAGCTCTGCATCATCTCGGTGAGTGTTTCCACTGCTGCCTTCTCTGCACTGTCGAAGCCACACTCTGTCAGCAGGGCACTCACTACCACCTGCAGGGTGCGGCGTCGAGCCTGGTGGTAGTTCTCTGCTGGGCTGGTGGATGCTTTACCACCACTGGAGCGCTGGGAAAACACACAAAAAAATACAACAGAATTGTTATTAATGATCCTAATGAGGAAAGTGGCTCATCATAGCAGGAATCAAACAAAATAATACTGAGTGCTGAAGATACTAACCCCTTAAAACAACCAAATAAATGAAGTCTATTAAAATTTTAACACAGTTTCGCCATCTTAGTTGACAGACTTGACTTAGAGGTATGAGACACATGTGCACAAACATTAGCAGGCAGAGAGACACGCAGAAATGCATCCAGGCTTGCATATTTCTTATAAATTGCATGCTATTCACATTATCAGTAGGTAAAGGCGTTGTTGAGTATGTACAGAAATGTGCCCACAACGTGTAAATAAATTTCACTGTTGCACATTACCTGACAGATACATGTAGCTAATACACATTAGCTAGCATCATTTCGAAATGAATTCAAACGAGTAAAATTAAGTAATTTTACTAAATAAACGTTAACGTAGCTGACCGTATAGTCCGCAGCGAAGTGCAGCAGGTTCATACTTGGTTAAACAGTTATTTTAAGTTTTTGTTTCTCTTGAGACGAGTGTCCAGACTGGTCTGATTTCTTAAGCTAACAGCTAGGTTAGCTAAAAACCGTCGCATGACGATGAGTATAAAAACATTTTCTCACCCCTCCTGCATTCAGTGAACCTCCCGATACCACTGCAGGGTCCGCCATCCGTAATTATTTGGACTCTCGCTCGTTTGATAATACTGATTTATACTGACAGAAACGTTATTTGTCCGACGACCGTTTAGCCGCCGTTAGTAAACACGGTGTGACTATATGACGTATTTCCGGAGGTGGAATTATCCGTCACCAGTTTTACTGCTGCCCTCCAGTGGTTGGATATGGAATTACAGCTGTTACATTTTCAACGTGTCAATAATACTGTATTTACTGCCCACCAAATAAAGGCTTGTTGGAGGTGATGGAGCTAGAATACAGAATATAATGAGAGGTAAAGCAACACATGAATATTGCATGAGATATGCTTTTCCTCTCATTAGTAAATTAAACGGTAAAAGAGTGAAAGAGCGGTAGTATACCAAGCATTAATGTGTCACGTGATGCATGTTCCTTGAATCTATATTTTTCTCTTAAAGGATAGGTTCACAGCTTTTGAACTCTGTCTTAACACAGGTGAACAGGTGTCCATTTGAACTCTGAGAGAGGTTTTCCTCACTGTAATCATTCCTCCTGTTTATACTGGCTATTCAAAGATCCCCTGCAAATGTCAGTGTAAGTGATGAGGGCCAAAATCCACAGTGTGTCCACATAGTAATTTTCTGCAAAAATGCATATTAAAAGTTTATCTGAAGCTTATATGAGGCTTCAGCAGTCTGAGTTAGTCATATCAAGTGGATATCTGCCACATTTACAGTCTTTTTAGCATCAAATTCCCTCTTTGTGTTTCCTCAGACAGTGTTTCCCTTTTCAGCTGCGGTGGAAGTATAGTAACCAAATGAGGGACTTTGGCACTAATAACTGTAATTCTGAAAGATATCAACTTGATTTGACTCATTTGGACAGCTGAAGCTTCATATTAGCTTCAGATAAACTTTTAAATACAATTTTGCACAGAAGGAGGACTGTGGATTTTGTCCATCACTTAAAATTTAAATGCATTATGAAGGGATCTTCTAATGGTCAGTATGAACTGGAGGAATGATTATGGCAAGAAAAACTGTGTCAATGTTCATTTGGCTTGACTTGAACATTTTTGAACCTGTTCTTTAATATCCAAATTATTACTTATTATGACATCTATTTGACAAATGTCTTTGTGCACTATGCACAAAGGGCTATAATGTAAAATCATGTCCTGAATCAGTTACTATTTGAAAAATAGGTTTATTGGAGTGCAAAATGAGTTAAATCACACGCATTCCTCTCCACACACACTTATCACAAAGTTTCTGCTGCTCAGCAGCCAGACATCACTGTAACCTGCAGCTTTCACTTTATCTGCTTATCTTTTTCTCATCTGTCAAAAAGGGCAAATTGCACATTTAACTAAATCTGCAATAAAAGAATGAACACAAAGTGACCGGTTCAACATCGTGATTTAATTTATCACTGTTGCCATCAATATTGTATCTGCAGTGTCCTTTTGCATCAAGAGATGAGGGTTTCTTTAAGAGGCATATAAGCGGTTGGCTGAGCTTCTCTGCCCAGTGATCACAAGATGTTTGGCCTTCGCCTCGATCCCTACTGTCTCCAGCACGTCCGCAACATCAGAGCCAGTCAAGGTAGTGTGCGACTTCAGCACCTGCTTCTTCTCCTTCTTCTCCTCCATCACCAACTCTACTGGTGTGTCCTCGGCAGTGTCATACTCCGAAAAGGGCAGCATAACCGTTTCCAGCAGTCCACCAACCACTCCAAGCACGGCCAGAGTGGAGCCAAGCATGTAGATCTTCAGCATGCCCCGGTTGGGCTTCTGGTTCAGCATTTCCTTAGCAAATGGGATAATCTCGCCCATGGTTTCCATTTTGTGTTGTTTGGTGAATCTGTTGAAGGAAAAGAAGAAATTCAATGTTTAGTCAGACAGAATTGTCCAAGTTTTAGTGTTGATAAACTGCAATCAATCTCTCTAGTATACACACAAAATGCTGATACAGCAACGGCAAATACTCACTTTGAAAATTCTGAGTTTTCTCAGATTTCGGCCCAGTCAGGCAATCGTAGGCAAAGACACAAGGGCAGATTCTGCAATTTAAACACAAGTGGTGCCGGGTCAACCCCCACAATGACGACAAAATACATATTCATGAGGTTGCTGCAGTTGCTTTTTTGGAGATGAGGGCTTGTTTGGGTAAAAGGGCATGAGTGTCCAGAACAAGAAGTGAAACAAATATTCCTTGTAGGTGAAAATGTGTACGTGACATCACACACGGTCTTTGTTTGTTTTGCAGCAGATACAATAACACATACTACATTATTGTTATCTATTTCCCTCAAAAGGACCTCCAACCACGCAGTGATCCTGAGTGCAGAGTAAGTATTAATCATGCAAAACATTCATATACTGCATGTCACTGATCATTGAAACATGAGTGGTTGGTTCTTGTCGCGTGGCTTGTTACCATACACATTGATCCTCATCAGGAGAGCCTGATTAGTGTCCAATCACCGTGTGTGAGGCTGTGAAGTCAGTCCCACTTATTGGCTGACAGGCCGTCTTTGACAGCTGTTTGATTATACATGGAATACCCCATATTGAACACTGTGAGATAAAGTTCATTAGAAGATAAGGTTCAATAGAATTCCCCTAATCATGCAGTCCTGAGCTGCGCTGTCTGACCATGGAGCTGACAGTAAAGCAGAGATCACAGGGGTTAATGTGCCTGTATGTGTGTGTGTGTCTTCACCTGCCCTTTGACCTTGTTCCTCACTGCAGGAGAGCAGAGAGTGAAATCAGGCAAGTGAGTTTTGCAATGTGTCTGATCTTTGTCACAGAGAGACATGTGTTATCAGCGCTCGGTGACAATGACAAGTGGCCAACAAGTGGCCCACATCATGAGATGTCTGCATGTTGGTACAACATCTGCACACCAGATAGATGATGAAAGATAGACGCTTGGCATCATAACGATTAATCCGGTTTGACTACCAATGCCTTGAAATAAGTGGAGGGTCTGAAAATTCAAAAACATCAACAAAAGCATCACTTATAAACAAAAACACATCTTTTCTACTGTATAAACTATCATTACACCTCAAAATGTCCATGTCCATCACCTTAGTAACATATATTACAAAACAACCCAAAATTGCAAAATATGAAAAAAAGTAAACAATTTCAAAATACAGAAAATAAACTAAAAAAAAAAGTACTCTTCGACACAATTCATGGTGTAATTACACTTTAAGAGGTTTATTGATCAACTTTTGAACTTTTGCTCAGCAGTGATGAAATGTGGCTAAACTCAACAACAACCTTTCCCCCGTGTTTGTGAGTTTGGTTCGTGTTTAGAACGCAGACTTTCCACAGACATTTCTGGCAATATGTCTATAATTACGCTGTAAATAATGTTCCTCTTTGAGCAACTCCGTTTGGATTCAGCACATTTATATTTGTCCCTGCTGGGAAAAGGTTGAGACTGTTTGGAGACCTTTGCCCCATATTTCTGGGTTCTTCTGCTTGAATGAACAGTCTGTCTTTATATTGGACTTCACCAAGTCAACCATGTTGTGGTTTGGGGTGTGGGGGGGCTAAAAGATGTAAAACTCTTTCAACAGGAGCTCAGGGGAGAAAAGGGTAAGTATACATAGGTTATTTTATGATGCTTATAGAAAATAGTGTAGAAATCAAAAGGAACAACGCACAGTTTTTGGTGGTTGCTGAGATTTACAGTTAAATCTGAACCACTGAACATATAATCTGTTTTTTTTACCATACTATTTAAAATGTTGCTTTTTCTATTGTTCCTTGCTTAGCAAAGTCTGGTGATTAAAGACAAGGGCTTAAAGTAAAATACAGGACAGGAAAAACTGAATATAATAATAAAATATATGGCTGTTATGACAACATATTGGTGAGGAATTCCAGTTTCTACTCCAGAGTCGCCAGTTATGATAAAAGCTGAAACTGAAACCAGTTAGACATGTTTTGAATCTGCTGGTTTACAGTAATTTACTCCGGCTGAAACCTGCTGCTCTAAATACACTGCACAAGGTAATCCTGGTTGTGCCAGGATGCTTAAGAGCTGATGTGTCATCTAATCTATTGAAGAAGTACAGGCTGGTAATTGGTTTGGAGGGTAGTTTAATTAGAGATACCAGTCAGGTCACAGAATCGGGTACAAGGAGTTATTGCTCCAGTCAATAGTTTGCCTTGTTTTAATTGCACAGAGCAAGTTATTCAAGGAGTAAAAAGAGAATTTCATTTAAAAAAAACAAACAAACATAAAATGTGAGTAAATAATAAAGAGTGGATGGATTCATAATGGCTTAAAGTTGGATTATGACTCATCATAAACATTATCCATTCTCCTGTTGAAGGTGCGTCATCACTGAGCCAATGTGCAATTTTAGGCTACGTTTTCTTGCCATAACCCAAAGAATATTCAGCAAATATATCTTGGGATCACTCCCACTACTGCAATCTTGGGATTCATTTGCATGGAAATCTAGATTTCCAATAAACTTCACAGTAAAAATCACTGGGTTAAAATTTTACAGAGTTTGGGTCAATATAGCACCAACACAATGTTCCCCAGAAAGCCTCTCAAGACAGGTTTTTTTGTTTTTACCCAGTTTTAGTGCTTCTTACAGTATCATCTACTCTACTCTTTTTAAACTTACATGTCACAGTTTATTATTGATGTTTACAACTTGTGTATCTGGGTCAAAATAACAGATTATTGTGTTCTTGTGCTATTTTGACTCAAACTGGGTAAAGTTTTAACCCAGTGATTTTTAGTTTCATTATATATAAAAATCAGCCCAAAGTTCATCAGCCTGGGACGTGACTAAACTGTTTGTTCTCCAGCATGCTACTGTTTGTTCTGGTCTTATTTTTGCAATTCTGTTTGGGGAAAAAATAATTTTCTATCGCTGTTCTTTCCAAGTAATTGTATGAGCAATGGTACAGACATTTCATTCTAAGTTTCATTCTCAATACCTTTTTTGAGCTCAGGTTCCCATTCCTTTAATTACTGTCTTGTGCCATAGTAGCAATAGCTTGATATATTTTTGTTACTGATGTACAATTAATTATTCCGATCTGTATATCAATTATTTTTATGTTATTATTGTTATTTTTCATGGGTGATAAGGAGTCGTTTCTCCAAGACAAGAGAGAAACAGAGTAAAGTACAAAGGACAAATAAAATGGCAACAAAATTAATTCAGATTCTGTACAGGCAACTTTATTTATGAGCATACAGGGATCCCAGTATAATACATACAGACTAGGTCAATATCTGTTGAATGCATCAATACAAAGTCACATATAGCTGGAGAGACAAAGAGAGAAAACTGCCCAGAATGAACCAGAAACATTTATTACAGTAAATATAAATGACATTTCATATCCTAACAGGTTGATGGCATGTGAGAGCTATGAAATTATTGGCAAGTTATGGTTATACTTGTGGCCTTAATGTTAATGATTTGTCAGTTTGAACATATATTGTTATATATCATATAATTTATCATAACATATTATATGATCTATAACAAATCATAGCTATATGGATCTTTTTTTTATTTATTTTTTTAAAAAAGGAAGGAAAAACTTTAGAAAAAATAAAACTCAACACAAACAGATTAACATAAGGAATGTAATAAAAATAAGAAACAACTTTATCAGAATAAATAATATTAGTATGGCTTAATGGAAGCAGGAAGCATGCAGTTTTTCCATAATCTATTGTACTTACAGGTGCAGGTTAGCTAAAGGAGAACATTTTACACATCAACAATTGATGAAGCACAATAATGTTCATCTTATTGCATTGTGTGTATTTTCTTAAACAGCATGTGACAACGATCTTTATACACTTGTACACTGAGTGCCCGGATTAAAATAAACTCTCCTTGATCAAGAGCTGTGATATAAAGCCTTCACGACATCAGAGGTCAGGGATCAACTTCACCATGAATGAGATGAACATTCAAGTGGAGCTCAGCAGCAGGTAATCCCATCACGGCCCCTTTTAGGAGAGACAATCCTTTGAATACTGTCTGAAGTCTACCCTGTGCATCGGAGCTAAAGTGTGTCTTGTGTGCGTGAATGTGATCCGTGTGCTTCTATGTGGTTGTCGGGAAGCTTCATAGGCACTCTTTCCAAAATAAATTGTCCCACTGACTGTGGACCCTCTCAGACCAATTAGGTCCGTCAAAGGGATCAACCACTTCTCGTTCTCAGAGTACTGGTAGGGGAGCTGCTGACACAAAACAGCCGCATGCTGAGTCAGCACCGCAACACTGACCTGCAGAGGGCAGAGACACACACACAGGGTGAGAAACACACATTTGCCAGCTGTACTAAGAATCAGACACAAACAGGCACAGAAAGATCTTGACATTTTGTTTGTGTATTCTTTTGTGACAGGCTTTTACTACTAATAATCCCTTAGGAAACAAGCATGTGCAAGTATTTATTCTGCTGTTTTTTATGAATGTTTTTTGTTCTCAGGTCTCTCTTGAAAAAGAGATCTCAATCTCAGTGAGACTACCTGATTAAATAAAGTTTAAATAAATAATTTCCATATAGTATTGTCTCAAATTGAAGGACCTGCTGAATTATTATTATTCTGGTCACCAAACTTCACACACAATTAATCGTTTTGAGGCATTTTTAAAGAAAAAATGTCCAAATTCTCTAATTCCAGCATCTCCTAATGTGTATACGCCCATTAACATCATGGGTGAGGATCTAATCTAAGTACCTGGGTGTCCAACACTGACACTGTGTACAAGAAGGGGATGAGCAGACTCTACTTTCTGAATGTTTTACTTGAACCTACCAACTAAAATACTGTTTTTCCATGTAAACTTCATGCAGCCTTCACATGACTGAACAAACTCCAGTCTGCACAGGCTTGTCGTTTCTGTTTTTACCATACCTGAAAACAAAAGAGAAACGTTTCGTCAGTCCCGCTGCGGTATCAGAAATGTAAAACTCAAGAACATCAGGTGAATCAGGTGAAGCTGACACTGACCCGTTCAGGTTGGCTGGCTCCGAGTGGTAGACGTGCTTGCCCTGCTCGGCGAAAGTGGGCGTGTGGTGCGTGCCGCTCTGACTCTGACTGGCCTTCAGTGGGTAGTAATGGCTCTTCAGTTCAACATGGTTCATGGGAAGGGGCATGTAATTTGTCGCGTGTACGTTCCCATTGACCTGCGGCGCCTTGGGGTCCAGCCTGTCAGAGTTGGGATGTTTGCAGTTATTGTTCTGCAGGGACACGTCGATCACCTTGATGTCTGGGATGCTGGCCTGCCTCAAGACCAGCTCTGAGTGGGCCAGCTGCAGCTTCTTCATGTGGTTGATGGCTACGGCAGCGTTGAAGGCTTGCTGTGAAGTGATTATAGACAAGAGGTTGGAGAACAGATCTGAGAGCCATAACATAGCTTGAGTTTATGATGATGTATAGGAGATAGGACTGACATTGAGAGACATTAAATCTGAGCACACAATCGACTCATTTTTACTGCTGAAAAATCAAGTGTACTTTGGATTGGTAAAAGCCCTACATCAGCCTTCAGTGGCCTTGATTACAGAACAATATCTACTAAACTGTCCTTAATCAGGAAGGATTTAGGTAGGCGTCTGATTAATCCACTATAAACTGCCGGCCCTCAATGAGATTACCACCTCAAAGCCAAGAAATAAATGGGGACTGACCTTCCACTTGGACTTAGCAAAGTTCTTTTGGATCTGAACGCTGACGGAATAGTAGATGTCCTGGCTCCGGGCCGTCTTCCCGATAATCCTGGAAAACAGATGACAGAACGGGAGCTCAGTTTTATTTCTAGGTACAGTAGAGGTTAATCCTGAATCCATCTGTGTGACCTGACACTATGTGGATTCATTCCAACATGCTGTATTACATCTATTTCTTTCATCAATGAGTCTGTCGTCTCATCAAAATGTTATGAAATGAAAGAGAAAGTCCCGTTTCCTTTTGTACTGTACAAATTCTGATGATGTAAGTTAATTTCCCATGAAATGGCTCGACAAAACCCTTAAAAATATTCTGGTGTAGAAACGATAAGAAATTTGAATGGCTGTTATGGCAAGTTAATTCATATTTATTGCAGTTTCTCCAGTTGTATATACAGTAGCAGGCTAAATGATTTTATCAGTGATTTATGAATTTTGTTGTAGACAATGACGGTCTGAAGATTTGATTAATAAAGTTGTTTAAGTTATTTCTCTATTTTTGGACTTTCTCCGTTGTGTGGAACTCTGGTTTATATGAATTTATGGTGTCTTAAAGGCCCATGTGTGACTGTTATAGTTATATGATGGCACAATAATTAAAAAATCTTTGTTTCATTGTTCACTTATCTAGGAGAGCAACTACTTCTAACTGGGATTAGAGCTATTTAGTGAAAATCAATACTAACAAATTATTAAATTTGCTACATTTATAACTTTCAAGACATGAAATGAATCTATTGTTACATGTTATGTTAACTGAGGTACAGTAGCCTGCAGTACAGATGGTGAAAAACAAATGTAAATGTATTGCAGGAAATTATTAAAATGCTCCAATGACACAAGGCTGATGATTGACACTCACCAGGGATGTCTGAGCGCTTGTTCAGTTGAGTAGCGCATGAGGGGATTCTTCTGCATCATGTTACGTATGAAATCTTTAGCTGCGGATAAAAAAAGATGACGCACATGTTAGAGCTCTGTGTGGAGGAATAAAGCAGCTGCGGTGGACTACACAATATGTCTGTGCTAATGCTCGGCGTGTTTACCGGATTCAGAAATGTCATCCCAGAAGGGCGAGTCAAACTCATACTGAGCCTTCATGATCTTGGAGAAGAGTCGAGTCTCACTTTCTTCATAAAAAGGGGGATATCCACAGAGTCTGTAAAGAAATGCCCCACAGTAAGATGCATGTGTTCATGTGTGAAGAGCTGTATGTATAGTAGATGCTCACTAGGTGGTGCTATGACTCAGTCAGTGCATCATTATTCTGTATTTAGGTAACTGTGTCATGCTAAACACATGCATGACCAGCAATGGCTTTTAATCTGACAATCCTGCTACTTAATAAAGAAAAAACTGGAGCAGATTTACAATGTTAGGCGTCTAATTTTGACTGAAACACCTCTTTCCTCTCCATATATCTATTTACTAAAGTATGCACCACATTCTCCATGGTTTATACTCACAGAATATAGGTGATAACTCCAATAGACCAGCAGTCCACTGCATTGCTGTAGGGCTTCTGTGCCAAAACCTCAGGAGCTGAAAGTGAGGAGAAGATGTCAGAGCTCTGCCAGTGATTAGTCTAATTAGTGTTCAGAGAAACAAGGGTATAAATATTACATCTCGTCTGTACTGTCTGGCTAAGTTACACCCCTACGTGTCTTACATTTCTATGAGCCTCAGTAAGTATCCATACATCATTCATTACTTACCTACATATCCCGGAGTGCCGCAGGCTGTCGACATGATGCCGTTGTCTACCATCTTTGAGAGGCCAAAATCACTGATCATGATCTTGGAGTCCTCGGCCTGACTGTAGTACAAGATGTTCTCTGGCTGCACGGAGACAAACAGACAGGAGAGATGTTCACACACTGATGTCCTCACAGTGTTACCTCACCTGCGGCGGAACAAAATCTTTCTGTGAAAGTGTAAGAATATCAATGCTGTAAATGGAACATTACCATTAAAAGTTAAAGTCTTGCAGTAAAATATATATTTAAGTATACAGGCTATGGGTGTATAAAGAATGAGATTTGAACTTAACTTTATAGTTCAATATTATGGAAAATATGCTTATTTGCTTTCTTGGCGAGAGTTAGATGAGAAGATCAATACCACTCTCATGTGACAGTGGTATCAATCTTCTCATCTAACGTCTCTGCAATAAAGCAAATAAGCATATTTCCCAAGATGTCAAACTATTTCTTTAAGCATTAAAAGTAAAAATTCTGAAAAGCAGAGTAGGCCATTTAAACTCTGAGAAGTTTTAGTTTATTAATTTAGCGCATTATTCTACCTAAGAGACAACTGAATTATACAGTATCAGACAAATAAAAAGTCATTAAATATGATGTAATGGAGAAAAGGTATATATTTTAACATTTCATCTAGGATCCAGTAATGTGGCTTCATCCTGACAATGTATTTGGGTAAAAATATTTTGTATTATTCAACCTTTGAATGTGAATATCTGTGTTTTCATGATGTTGTCTGGTTTATACCTTGAGGTCACGATGCACTATGCCGTTTTGGTGCAGATAGCTGACGGCCTGCAGAACCTGCTGGATCACCCTGCTGGCATCCTTCTCTGAGTACACGCCCCGGTCCAGTATACGGTCAAAGAGCTCCCCGCCTGAAACTCTGGTAAGGAGATAACACTCGCATCAATATCTCATCTCAGAGCACCCTTCACGTTTGAAAAATCCAATTTTAATTTTCCAACTTGATTTTTTTTAATAATGTTTAAAAAAAAAATCATGTAAAACTCACAGCTGCATGACAAGATAATAATGAGTCCGACTTTCGTAGAAATCGTCCATCCCCACGACGTTCTCGTGTTTGATTCTGTTTAAAGAAACAAGGTGCTTTAATCATGACATTGCTGTCATAATCCCACAACATTTACACAGTTTCAACATAAAAAAACATCTCAAAGAGAAAGCAGATCAATGGGATTCCTTCTTACACTGAGAACAGAGAGAATGTGAAATGAAAATTGAAGGCTCATGAAAATTCACTTGTGATTTACCTCCTCAACACGGCAATCTCATTCTCCAGATTGAGGTCCCTCTTCTGTTTCTTCTTCACACACTTCATGGCAAACATCTTTCCCGTCTTCTTCTCCTTCACCATGTAAACCTCGGAGAACGCCCCCCTGTTAATTAACACATAAGCACGTCGTAAATGAGTTGTGTGTTGATGCCATCGCTGATTGCTTTGAAACATCACAGGAAGCGATAACAAGCCGCCCCCAGAGAGAGGAAATGAACCTCCTCTCTTATTAGAACGAGGGGGCATTGTTAATAAAATATGATGACCTCAACGGCTCAGAGTGTCGATCAGACACAGCTATGGTTTGTTTTCATTTCTTCAAATTTTGAGTCCCATTTGTCTGTATGAGGATGTTAAGCAAAACATATTTTGTTCACTCTTAAATTGAAATTTTCTTTAAATTTGTGTTTGATAATTACCTCTGATGACTTCAACTTCAGACTTAGTTTCATGATGTTATTTCAGTGGTGGAGGCAGTATTCTAATATTATTATTTACGTACAAATAGCATCATACCACACTATAAAAATACTCCATTACAAATAAAAGTATTGTGTTAAAACATCACTGAAGTAAAAATGTAAAAGAATATCTAAGTATTATCTGCAAAATGTAATTTAAATATCAAAAATCATGCAGAATGAGCCATGTGTCTGTTATATTATTATATTATTGGGTTATTAATAAAAGTACAATAATAAAAAGTACAATATTTCCACTGAAATGTAGTAAAATAGAAGCATAAAGTTGCATAAAATGAAAATACTTCAGTGAAGTACAAGTAACTCAAAATTATACCTATGTAGAGTATTTGAGTAAATGTATTTTCCACCACTGTGCTATTTCTCTTTGCCTAATTGTGTCTCACATGGATAGAAACTGCCTGATCTGAATTTCTTGGAGAGCTTCAGAATTAAAATAAACACACAGCAAAAATAGCGATATCTAGGGGTTCAATTAAGGTCCACTTAAGATCTCTGTGGCTTAGCTTTTCACATGTCAGAGGCTTGTTATTCTGCTCTATGCTGTCCTGTGTCCATGCTATCTTCAGCGTTGTCTGGGAATAGTTGTTCTACCAGGTGGATTAGGCCCTTTATCCCTGACGCAATGGAAACAGTGGCGGGCTGTGGGCTTGAGGCGCAAAGGTCAGAAACTGAGCATGTGCGGCAGAGATCCTTGGGAACAACAAGCTCTTGGATATGGTACAGGGCCAGGTCACAGACAGGTGTCAAGGGTAGAGGTCTGAAATGGGATACCGCAGCCCTGCCCTCCGTCTGTAAGGTGATGACACTGACCCTGAAGGATGAAGGAATTACGTCTAATGAACACTCAGGGCTGCTGGAGAACAACAAAAAAAATGATGTGAACTACTTTCTGTTTTTCTTCCACATTTTGCATATTTGCTAACATGTGTGTCACATTTAGCAGGCAATGTCAGACACACACACACACACACACACACACTGCCTCATGCTTGCTCAGTAGTGAGCTGCCTCCGCAGCATCATCACAGCACTTCACATCCCATTGCTCATCTGATTTCTCCTTGGTTACCACAGCTCATTTTCTTTGTCGGATCTCCTCGAAGCTTATTGTGACCCTCAAGAGAAATCATCAATCAAGCCTTGAACACAAATGCCAGGCAGCAGCTTTTTTTTTTTTTCTTAACATAAAAAGCCGAAGGACAATCAGAAATCACTGACGCGCTAACTTGAGTGTGTAAATTTGCAAGCTTAAAACTCCAAAAGCTGACCAAAACGAAATTGCTCTGTGCTTTCTGGGACATTCTCGGGGTTACTCTTAAGCCTGAAGAGACTTTCGTTCTGATTACCAGGAAACCATTAGAGTTTTGTTTATGCTATGTGTGATTAGGCCCTATGGGAAAGACTTATTTCCATCCCTGCTGGTTTCTTTTCCTTTTAGTATGACGTACAACAAAAAAACTACTAAACCGTACACCTGAGAGACAGCAAAACAGCTCAGTGAGTTCACTCTGCTGACATCTTCAACAGAAATAAGAGCAGTCCAGCAAAATCAGACAGTAACAGTAAACTTTCAACATCCTTTTGTGTCTCTGTTTTCGTTCCTTGTGTTTACATGTAATTATGTCTTGTTTTTTTCAGGCTTTCGATTTATTTCTGATGCTTCTGATGATCCGCAATAGAAATAAACTTGACCTATCACAAAAACTTCATCCACTTTTCCATCAAAATCCTGCTAAGCGTTTGGGGAAATAACAGTAATTGCTGCAAACTAATTGCACCACATATTAGACCTCGCAGCATTTTCATAACGAGGATGTGCCGCACCCAGGAGGACCTCGCCTCCTTCACAGTCCAATCATCACCAATGTGTTCAGCTGAAACTTCTCTCCAGCCCTCGACTAAGATCCGCTTTGTTTTCCCGCAACATGCTGACATCACACCGGCAGCCCTCATTTCCTCACACCTTTATTTACTGTTGGCCTCTGATCTGCTCTTCTCCGGCCGCTCGCTCAGTACTTAAGAGCTCTAGAAGACCATGATGACCTTATAAAATTCAGGCCAGCAAAAGAGACCAGTGTGCACAGTAACATGCTACGAAACTTTATCTTTAGCTGGATTTTAATGACTATTTCTTTAAATTACCGCAGGTGAATTTGACACCAAGTGTTTTCATTCATTTCTAATTAGATTTTTACAGTTTCTTCTCTTTTTTGTGAGTAGGATTGTCAAAATCTACACTGACTACAGAGAAAACAATTTCGATCGAAGATGTTATTGTTGTTTTTTTGTGAATGAACTGCTAATCTGATTCCTCAGCCAGACAAAACCCTCCGACAGTGTCTTGCAGTCTAAGACTTTAGTAAAGTAGGCCTCCTCGTGTCAATCCAATCAAACCAGTAATCTGTCCTCCAACACCTACAACACATTGAGGTCTTTAATCATGCCATGTCCTAGTATATCAAAGTTTTACTGTAGTTCCCTTTGATATCACTAAAGCAAAACATCCAGCAATGCAAAATTTCAGGGGTTCTGAGAAATACAGGAAGAAATAGTTCAGTATGTACAAAAGCTAACAACAGGAAATTAAACGTGCTAAACCCGATAAACAGTAAGATAAACATTAGAATAAATCAATACTATGCATGTAAATGAATGGTGTTATCTTGAAATGAGTTAAATTTACTTACGATCCCAACTCCTCCATGAAGTCAAACACCTCCTGGATGTTTTCAGTGTTTTTCTTCCACACATAGTCGGCCTCTTGACGACCCATGTCTGCAGAAGCTTCAACGGGGATTTCTTTCAGTGGCAAAGAGAAAGAGAAAACGTAAGAATAGACGTCACTTAAGGCAGAAGTGACACGGATGACAGGAGATTCCTTTGCATGTGTAATTTCTGCATGCATTTACAAAAAAAGGCAGCAATAATCCTGAGCTTAATGTCCAGACTCTCTCTTCGTCATAATCATACACAGACAGACAGTCATTCGGGATTATTAAAGAGTCATGAGAAGGCAGGTGTGAAGGTTGGTGCGTCGGCTGCGCTGCTCAGACTGTCTGAGGTCTGCTGGAGGACGCAACAGATGACAGACATGAGTCTTTGTCTGGCAGACAAAAGGTTGACGCACTAATCCGCGCTGTAACTAGCACACAGGAAGGTACAGCCGTGCCAGGACTGGCCCATACTGGACCGATGCCAAATGATATGATGCTGCTGTGTATGAATACAGCAGATGATGATGTCAAACGAAAAAAAAAGGAGGAAAGTAAAGGGAATCTGTCGCCTGATTTTTTTTCTGCATTTGCCAGAAAATGTGTATTTGAAAATTAATTAATCATCAAAGCTATTCCCAAAATTGCAAACTTAAGATTTCTTTACAGAGCTCCTTGAACAATTCTGATGACCATACGGTAAGATCAGCAAAATATGAGGCATCGCTGAAATAATGAACATCTATAGGGATTAAGAGGTGGAAAAGAATGACTTATCCAATAAAACTGAAGTCTCTGAGAAGGATTAGGAACACTTTGAATGAGCAGGTTACCCAGTTTGGTCTCCTGCCCTCTTTTCTCTTATATAAGGGATTAGTAACTCCTGATCTGGAGACCTGACCTTGTCACAGGTAAAAAGCCTCAAGCATGTAACTTTAAATACTAGATAGATGCATGAACTGCTACCAGAAAACACTTGTTGAACATATAAGTGTGTAAGAATGTATGAACAACAGATGAGGATTTTTAAAAAAGTCAGTTTTTGAGCCAATCTCACTTTCAATTTCTTCTTCATTAACTAGAATTCTGCAGCACAAAACATTTAAGACATCGGTATACTGATGTATCTCTGAGTATCCACAATGATTCAACAACATCTACTCACTGACTCATTATCTCTGGGGCTTTTTTTTTTCTTTCTCAGCAGCAAAGGGTCTCGCACCTTTTATTCCCCTGTTGCCCACTCTTGCTTTCCTCTCCTGCAGTAATTCTTTTTCTCTCACTGCACTGTGTTGTTATTTAGAAGCACAGGTCAGAGAGGATCTCTGGTGCACGCTGCTGTATCTGACACACACACACACACACACACTCTCATCCGGAGGAAAACAATGGATGCCGGAGGATGTGTACAAAAACCACAAAACAGCAAATGCACATGTAAAACCTGCAGCAGTGATCCAAATGAGTTATCTTTTTTTGAAAACACGCCAGCAGAAATTCTTCCTGCGCCCTGCTCTCCCTTTACCAACCGATTTACAGTCGAGATTTTACAATGATGCGAAAAATACAATGCGAGGATAATAACACGGCGTGACAGAGAGCAGAGAGACTCGTTGCTCTGACTGTGGATGCTCTCATGCCACCAGCTGGACCAAGTCGGCTGCGGCATCCGCGGAAAGATCAAACTGCGGCAAAAGGGGAATGATCAGACATTCAGTTCAAGCTGGAAGCACACAGCTCTCAAGCCTGAGCGAGAAACGCAATCAATTATGTTTTGACCCATAATATGACTCATGGTGCTAAATGTAACAACGCACAAAACTACCAACATTACGAATGCAAATTAGACACCACTGGCTCCTCTACCTGATTCTTGTCCGTAAAACACGTCTTCAAACTGCAGATCTACACATTAAACACCAGTGGTTTTGAGTCATCCAGATCCAAGAATTCACTTCATTCAGAAGATGTTCATTCAGCAGCAGACTGATTCAGACTTACCTTGAGACTCTGCGCTGTAGGAGCTCTGTTCAGACTCTCCTACCAGAAGCTCGCCGAGGTCTGGACAGATTACTTTGTCTGGGACTTTACTAATAGCCTACCTGTTGTCAGGTCGGAGATTACATCCATGGAGAGAGGCGAGGGGAGGGGCTGACAATCTCACAGGTGCTCATTGAGAGTTGAGTCACAGACTTCAGGTTGTTGCTGCTCTTTGGCTGCACAACATTGAGGTTTATGTAGAAAACGTCTTGCGCAGGAATGGGCAGATTTTTTTTTTCTCCAAAACTGCCTGATTCAAAACAGTTCAGGCCATGTGCACGCGCATGCGCAGGTATGCGCACAGCTGTTTGGATTTTGGTGTATCAGCACTAATGACTTATAAATCAATGAAAGCTACCGAGGCTGGGTGAATACTTTATATAAGCACTGTAGTAAATAATTAAGATGATTTATAGATCAGTTTGAAGCCATTAATAATGCTGTGAATAATCAGTTTAATGGTGTTTATCATAAAAATGCATTTATAAATGTTTGTAATGCATTACATTATAAATACACGCCATCAAGTCTATGAGTATAAATGTACATAAGTCATTAATAAAGGGTTTTTATAATGACAGTATCAGTTATTAATACATGGTAAAATGTGCCACGAGACCCATCAATGTTTGACAGTTAATGAAATTGAAAACTGTAATTTATTTTTTAACAGATTTCTGCACTCCAGAGGTGTCAGCTGAAGCTACAGCTAAATGTTAATAAACTGTTAATAAATAAATGTTGGTCCAGATGCTTTGCAGCTCTGGAACTGAAACAAACCAAAACAACACAGCAAATGTCCTGCTGGAGGAGGATAAACTATTTTGATATTTTTTAATGAATTAATTGACTATTAATGATTAATGAACCATGATGGAAGTCACTGGTTACATTCTATAAACTCTTTATGAAGGGTGTCTCATTAGAAAGTTTTGCAGATTAACGTATTTGGAAACTTTGTTTTCACATCTCCTCAGCTTACGCAGGGGTCACAGACCTCGATGTACTACACTGCTCTAGACATATGTTGCATTACACACCGTGGTCTTAAGAGACATCTTTTAACAGGCTTATGTATTAATCTGCATCAGGTGCTCATTTCACCTGCCACACAGGGAGCCACACAGCGTGCAGCGACATGGGACAGGTTATAACACAGTTGGCCTTCTCTGTTCATGTGTTTACTGCACACAAACTCAAAGGACACCAAACAAGTCTGCTTGTGCCATGCAAAAAATTAATTATCCACAAGCACAAAAGCATGACAACTGCAGATACTGAGCTGCAGTCATGTCATGCTTTTTATCTGCCAGAACCTCAAAGGCTTCAGTGTTGATCTGGTGTGACTCTACCTGCTCGGATGAGTTTCATAGCTTCACAGCTGCAGCCTACCTGAGTATGTGCTGTAAATAGACAGAGAGAATATCAATAGCTGGACTCATTCATCGTGTTGTCATGGATACTGGTTCAAGAAGATGTCATGGTCATCTTCCATTTCAGATTTTTTTTTTAGAATCAGAAAGAGAGGTCCTTTACAATCAGGAGAGAAGATATCAGGTCTGCAGGAGACAGTAGCTTCTGTAATGAGAGTGCCAGGTTTGATGACGGATGTTAAACTGCACAAAAGCAGCAAGTGTTTGAGCAGCATTAAAGAACACTGATAAAGAGTTGTGCTTATAACCCAGACTATCATGCAAATTATTCAAAAATATTAAACCTAACAAATCTAATACTATATTTTCATAGCCGTGGGGTTGAATATATAAGAGCGTGTAAATGTATAATTCAGTGATATAATGATCACAAGGCTGTTGTCCTTGAAATCCTCTTCTGGTATATATAAATTATGGACTACATTATTGTAACAGCTATTTTGTTAGTGCTGTTCCTGATTAGCATTATAAATAGCTCACAGTATAACACACTATAATTAAACTTGCTAGTTGTAAGCAGAAGGACATTTTTAAGTCTTAATGTAGAGTATTTGTCAACAGTTATAACCTCTCTTATGAAGACTTTTTTACTATATTGTCATTCATTATTTGTTTTTACACCAGCCTCCACGTATGGGTGCCTACAGGAGGAGTTATAGTTGTTGACAATTACATTATAGTGTGTTATAAACCATTTAATCAATGCATATAGTATACTGCTAATAACAATTAAAGTTTAAAGTGGGATTATATGTTAATTTAGGCAAAGCTGCAACATAATCTACATTTTCTTTTTACATTTTTATCTATATTTATTGTTTTACATGAGATGGATTTTAACACTCAAACAGTCAACTTTTTCATGATTTATAGAATAAACATTTCAAATCACATTGCATTGGGTCTTAAGAGTGTCTGTAATTTCATATACTGATATAGTGATGTAGTACAAATCCTTGAGACAGCTCATGGATAAAAATAACCGTCAGGAATATTTATTCTGGTGAATTAAATACGTGACAAGTCAAGGTGCTTCATCACATTGATGCAAAAATTACATATAAATCTGATATTTCCATGAAGCAGTTCTGCTCGTTGGCATCACACACCCAGATATTACAGGGATATACATCATAACACAGCATTAACATCTCTGATGTTTGATGAATCTATATATTATTATCTCAATTTTCTCCTTTTACTCATCTACATCTGACAGCTGGAATTACTGATTACTTTGCAGATAAAGATTTTACATACAAAAATCCTTAAAGCCTTATTTTAAGGTGACAAGATCCAGTAAGAACATGTTTTCAATGCAGACTTGTTTAAAGTATTTCCCAAGTGTAGTATAGGTTTTGGGAAATACTATACAGTAAGTATAGTATTCTTCCTTATTTCTAGATACAGAATTAAATACATTTCTAAAACATTTTTAAGTTTAAGGTCGATATACAGTATTAAAGCACTGGTTGATTTTTTGTCACTTGATAAATAATAAAGTTTTAGGGATCAAATATACAGAAAAGTTGATTGCAGATTAAACTGTTCAGCAGTATTGTTTAGTAAGAATAAGCCTACTTTTACATTGTAGTACTGATTTTACTGAAGTAAAGTATTTGAGTCCTTTATCCTCCATAAATCACTGACATCAGGCCTGACTCGTGTAACCTTACTTCACCAGCAGGATAACTGTACATCAAGAGAAACAACAAGATCAGTTTGAACTTTTTAACCACCCGCCAGCGGGATTATCCAAGAGTCCACGTTCACTTATGTCATGAACGTGATGTAAAACAAAGCTGTCCATTCTCCTCAGAGAAAAAAACTAAACACTTAACACCATCTCAGGCTCTTAAGATCCATTGCGACTAAACTAATGGCCGAAGGGATTACACTAAAGGGATCAGGTAGATGTTCAATGCCTTTTATAAACCGGTTGGTTAATGAACTGTTCTGAAGTGTAGCAGCTCACATGTAAAGGAGAAAAGTTATAGCAGACATTTATATTTATTATCTACAGACTTGCAATCAGGATTTAAATCCAGAGTTATTTTGGTGTAAAGTATATAAAATGTTACATAAGATGATTTAATTGATGCGAAAACTGCTCATTGCTCACATAACATGAGATTAACTTTACCGCTACTGCTTGCAGTAAATTAATGACCCGTGTTTGATATCTGAACACAATCAAGGTTATATAAAGATATTAATCCCTGGCTCCAAAAAAAGTGTTAAAGAGTGTTATACAATGAACAGTGTTTAGAAACAAGTGCCTGTAATCATCTATTGTATTTATTATTCACCTTTACACTTCATTTCACAACATCCAGAAATAGTGCTGATCCTCCACAGGCGTCCACCGTAAGATCATAAGGTCTGATAAATATTGGCAGTGAGTCAACAAACAAGCATTTGTATTAAAAAAAAAAGAAGAAGAAGAGGCTATTTCTGAGGTGAAAACAATAACCATTTTTCTGTTTAGATGTTTTGAAAGGTGCCCACACACATACAACCTTGTTTTGCATTTGAAAGGTTATTTTTCTGAAATAGCCCTTTAAAAAAAGTAGCTAACTGAAGTTTATCATCCAATTTCTGCACATTTTGAGAAGTTGAATTTTATGCACTGGCTTATTTTGCATCTTCATTCTGTGCTATATGTCTTCTCCATATGTAGAAACTAGACATAATGTGACTTCATATATATTTTGCTCTGACTCATTATTCTGCATCACTTATCCTGCCAAGACGGACTTGTTGGCTGTGGATTCAGAAGAACGGACATCTTTCAGCCTGATTGAAGAGCTGACTCAGATGTGATTGAGAGACGGACGTCACTGTGCTCTCCTCAGCTCCTCTGAACACAGTCAAGCAGCATCTTGTATCTGCCAGTTTTCTTTTTTGAAAGATGAAATGTTTATTGGAAATTTACAGGATTTTGATTCTACCACATTGTATTTACTTAAAGTCCCCTCCACTCCACAGTTGGATGTTTGAGCTTTTAAATGCAGAATGATGTATGTGCAGAGTTTAACACGAGAGGCTATTTTCACGTCACCCTGCTGAAGGAGGAGAGTTCCTCTGTGCTCACCTTAAATCTGAATTAAAGGTGTTTACCTTGGAGCATGTTTGTTACATCACAACTAGTTTGGAGCCAATCGAGGGCCGGTAAACAACTTACGCAAGTGTGATGAGGAAACCTCCAGTGAACATACACTGAAAATTGATTTTACAGTGAAGTAGGAGACCTAGGAGACGAAGTAGGAGACGTCTTGTATCTAGTCGTTAAACTTTTGAAATGAAAAATATTTGCATATTTATAGATTCTGGATTTTCACATGAGAGACGGAGTAGATGTCATTGTAAGGATTTTTAACAAGGTAACTGGACATTTTTTGTGGGAAAAAAAACACATGAGACAACTTACTATTGTAAGCGCATTATTTTTTATATGTCCTAAAACATGTCTGGAGGGGTTTTTTAAACTAGGTCAGTGAGCTTTTGTGGAAAAAATATACCAGCCGTAAATTATCATTCCAAGCAGACTATCTTTAAATATCTTAAAATAAATTATGAGGCGCTCTTTTAGTAAAGGGTCTGAATAATTCTTCCACCTCTGATTGGAATTTCTCCAGTGTCACTGTCTTATAGAGTTACAGGCAATGTAGAGGGACAAGTGTGCACTCTAGAGGTTAGAAGGTAGAATAGCAGGAGCAGTCAAACCCTTTATAACACTACGGTATATAGTTAATGGCAACATATCCACTGGCATAGAAACACTTATGAAGACCAAGCATGCATTACTGTACCTACACCGCTGAATGTATTATAAAAACATGAAAAATAAAACAAAGTGCATGATCTTTATTTAATATATTGTGAAGTGCTGTCCAGGTGGCACAAAATGGCAGTAAAACAATGAATATATAAGGCTCCTTTTCACAAACAACAAACTGGTCTTTGTCTTGATTTTGGATACTCTGCCAACACATGAATAGGAACACCTGCAAATGATAAACAATGGCGTTTATAAATAGATTAACCAGTCCATTCAATCTCCTTTTTTTTTTTTTTTTTCTTTTCCATTCACCCCGAATCCCCTGTGTTCATATAATACACCACCACTCGGAAGAGCAGCTGACTGTTGAAGGCCATCGGTGAAAACTCTGATCCAAGAGGACTGAACAGTCAACCCCTGAGATTAACTATCCAACATGCTATCAGGAAACGACATGGTGAACAGCAGGAAGTGCTACGAAATTTATAACATTCATAAATGATAATTAAAATAAATCATAATCATGATCCAACTGAACTGAATAATTCTAATATTTTAACTACCTATTAGTTTTTTTTACCTCCACCATCATATTTCTAGATTTTATTCTTTATACAAATAATATTCTGATATCTGTATTATATCTTTGTGTACAGTAGCACTTCATGATGACACGAGTAAAATCAACATGAACATCAAGCTATTTTCAAAAACGTGTTATCAACCTAGATCTACCTCTAAGGCTTCAAAGCCCAACTACTGCAGGTTGTTTCTCATCACTGTAATTTTATGCTGCTTCGTCTTGGCTTTGCACTCGAGTCACATGTTTATGACACCAAACCGGGTCAGGTCCCACGCTGTGTAATGATTATCTGCTGTAAAGTGGTAATTCAATAGTGCAGCAGACGCTAGGGGGTCCTTTTTCATATGTGGTGGTGTTGTTGTTGTGACCCCTACCATCACGGCAGGCAGGGTTTAGCCGGACTCATCAACTCAAAGCCTCAGATCTCCAGGCTTATGTCTCCCTCTAGGGGGAGGATTGCAACGGATTTCCATTCAGCCGCTGTTCCATAAGCTTGAACTATTTAACCTAATCACTGAGGGAACCCGCTTGTTGTGCGTTATCCTCCAAGACAGCGCAGTATCATCTTTGGCTTTGCAAAAGTTTCAGGTTCCAAGTTTGAAAGCAGCAAGTGTCACATACAGTAGATCTAAGGGCATCTACAGTACATACAGGTCCATGTTGAGTGTGTGTGCGCCCCAAAGCCTTACTCCCAGTGAACCTGAGCTCCTGCCTTCGAGTGCCGTTTAGCCTCCATGATGGAGAAGACTTCTTGCTCCTCACTTATCTCCTTCAGCCTCTTCTCCTCCAGAAACGACACCAGAGAGTCCCTCATGTCCACCACCTCAATCATCTGTTGAAGGACGTGATCTTCTTCTGCTTGCTGCTCTGGTGTCTTGTCTGCCAGAAAAAAAAAAAAACACAAATACACATTTAGTGCTGAAAACGAAATTACAAATACCCACTAATACAAGACATGTGTGCAGCAAACACAGAGATACATGTAGAATACTATTAGGATACATAAAGTCCCACCTCTACTGTGGGAGGGTGGTCTCACTTCAGAAATATATAAGACGACCCTGATTATAAGAAGATCTGTCTTTTGCAACACCTTATTTGGATACTTTTTGAGAAGCATTTTCAGAGTTGTTGACTTGTTGGGAAAGTCTCCCAGAGACACTTGTTTTTAACTGTCAGGAATTTATTTCCTCCATGGCTGAAAAAACTGTTACAAAGCCATCGGAAACTCCTGTAGGTTAAACTGGGATTTCTAAGCATTTTCAATCAATCAATCAATTTTTATTTATATAGCGCCATATCACAACAAAAGTCATCTCAAGGCACTTTTCACATAGAGCAGGTCAAGACCGTACTCTTTAATTTACAGAGACCCAACAATTCCCCCATGAGCAGGCACTTGGCAACAGCGGTAAGGAAAAACTCCCCTTTAACGGGTGGAAACCTCAAGCAGAACCCGGCTCTTGGTGGGTGGCCATCTGCTTTGACCGGTTGGGTTGATTTTTAGGGATGACTAACTCTAAAAGACTGTAAACAGACTTAAAGGAACTAGTGTTATCCCCATACAGTTTCCATTCAAAAAGAGTATTTGATATAAGGAATGAAGAATTGTCTAGTTCTCAAACAAAACACCACCCCCCGACTTGACTTACAGTACCAGTCAAAAGTTTAGACACACTTTCCCATTCACTTCAATGAAAAAGTTTGTCCAAACTTTTGACTGCTACTGTATATATTCGGGGAAATACACTGATGATACACAGGAAAACTGTCTTGCTAGCCTTGGCTAAATACAGCTGCTACTTGCTGTGTGGCTCTCTTTTAACTGCATCAAAATCAATAACCCTCTTCAAGAAACAGCAGATGTGTTTATACATGCAGAGCGAAGAACACACCATTCAGGTCCATGTATTTTCTGAGCTCCAACTCCAACATGCTCTGCTTGTCTTCGAGTTCCAGCTGTCGAGACCTGAGAGAAAAAACAAATACCAGCTGAGTCGTGTCAACATTACATCCTACCGTAACTGCAGGTCATCATAAGGTCATATGACAAATAGGGTCTGTCTGTAAAGAAGACTGGTTGCTACCATGGTGAGAACAACCAGTAACCAGTGTTTTGAGTTTTGGACCCCGCAGCTACACTGTCACTTCTACTCTGCACAAAAGCTGTGTTGTACTCCCAGTGTGACTTCACTGGCTTGGACTGCGTGTTGCTGTTTGACTTTATGAGCGAGCCAAAAAACGTGCACACTTACGCCACCATAAGGTCAGACTCCTCAGAAACCAACGCGTTCTTCTCGTGGACGAGCTGGATCCACTGCTCGATCATCTCAGGAGAACCGCTGTTGCCTGGAAGTGGAAAAATACAGTGTTTGGAAATATTTGTGCGCTGGTAAGTAAAAAAAAAAAGAGGAAGAAGGGTTTGTATGGAAATGACAGATATAGTAGTGTGGAACAAGATTGACAGTGACACAACATCCATGTGATTCAGTGTGTCTAAAAAGAGATTAACTACTAAATACCAACATCTGGAGGCTGCTCTGTTCCCTTAACTTAACTATTTTTAATGCTATTTACATATATACAAGGTTTTACTATTTGTGTGGTCATAAAGCCCAGTCGTACAGAACAGTATATCTAGTGTTCATTCATTTCAGTGTTTACTGAAAAATAGTTTTATTTGTTTATTGCCTTTGCATTTGCAGCCCCTCAGAACCCACTCAGGAGTTTAGTTTTGTACTCAACACCTCGTTTGTTTTCTCCAAAATTTTCTCTTTTAATCAACAGACGACCTAATTTACTGTAAACTACAGTAGTCAGCATCTTCTTCCAGCAGGACACAACTTTTGGTTGCATAAGGATGTAAAATCTGTGTTTAAAAGGGTACTCCATCGATCTAGCATTGTACTGCTATAACATTGTCGGACTAAAATCAATGCAGACGACGCGCACGTTCTTCCACCAATGCTGACTCAAGAGACAAATATATTTGGGCAATCTATCAGATTTCACACAGCAGCCTATAGATCCATAAAAGGCTTAGTTCCACTTTTTCCATATATGCAGTAGCACTCCTCAATACATATAAACTGGCTTTGATGTGTAAGATTGAAATTCCCTTTTAAAATGTTTTGCTCCTTGGGCATTTTTTAGTATAACAGGTATGAAAACCATGGATGTGCTTACCAGCCTCCCCTCGCAGAGTTCGTTCTAGCACAACACCTTTCTCCTCCAACTCCTTGAAGGTCACCTCAATCTCCTCCAGTCTCCTCTGGATGGACTGTTGACAACAGAAACAAGAGAGTAAGAAAGGTACTCAAGCAAATTCTAACAAACATTTTCATGAAATCAAACCCCCCATTTTGATCGCCATGTTTTCTGTAATAGCTATTTAATGTATTTATATTCTGTGATCACCTCTCTATATAGTATGTTTCATTGTTAGTGGCAGACACACGGGAAAGACGCGGTCATTTTCAGATCAGTTTTAAATACTGCAGGAACTGATGGAGCGAGAAGGAGCAGCCCAGTGAGCTGTTAGATTAAGAGCTGCAGGCATAAGGCTGCAAACCTCAAACTCTTTAGCAAGATAATCGACTCTTTTTACTGTGACCACTGTGAAATCAGGTCGTGGTTGCTCACGGCATATTGGAAAAAGGCCAATTATTGGCTGACTTCTCTATTAAAACAATGCGAATTTGTTTGGCTGTAAACAGATAAACCAGTTGCTCTTCTGTTGTATTTTGAACATTTCTTTCTAACAATAGTTGCTGTAAACCTGTAGTATTAAACAGCTCTTGCTATTACCACCAGTATCAGCAAATCTGCCAGGAATTAAATTTTAAGGATTATAACTTTAACATACAGAAGATATTCTGTAAACAGAAGAAACTGCAACACTTAAACTCAATGTTATCAAAGTTATTGCTCCATGGAGTGAAGTTGAAGAAGCTAATGACAAACAGAAACATGGATGATCTATGACTTTTGTAACACAGACAGACACTGACCTGAGCTTTACGCAATCGCTGTAATTCGCTCATCTTGGCTCGCCGCTCCAGTGTCCTCATCTTCATCAACTCCAACTTCTCAGCCTCAACAGGGTCTGATGGCACCGTCTGAAACTAGAGGTAACGTGTTGTTATCATGAGTGTACTCCTGGTTAAAATATAGCAGCTCTACTACTACCATGTAAAATTAAAATATCAGCTCCTTACTTTCTCATCAAATAAGTCAATGTCATCTTGTACAAACATCTCATCATCGTCATCGTCGTCGTCATCGTCTCCATCATCTTCATCGACACCCTCTTCTGAGGCGCTGTGAACATGTCTGAATGTTGTTTCTGTGGGTAAAAATGCAAGAAAAAAGATGTTGGAACAAGTGTTTCAGTAAACTCAGACTTACCAAGAACTTACTTTCTTCTTACTTCATCCAAGATTGAAGAGGAGATGAATCATTAACTCACCCACTCTGCCTGGATGATTAATGAGGACACTAAGCCGGGTGTCTCTGCTGATCCTCGGGGAAGAGAGATTCCAGGGGGAAAACTTGGATCGTACTCTGGACTGCCCGCTCGGCATCTCTTTCCTCCTGAAGCAGCGTCGATTCCTCTTTTCCCGCATGTGACCAGCGGTGCTCCCGCTCCAGTAGCCCTCCTCTTCTTGACCATCTAGGCCCTCTGGTTTAGGAGGGCTTGGACCTCCCGCTGTTACCGAGGAAGAGGAGCAGGATGAGGATCCCCCGGGGGTCTCTGAGTCAGAGTCTACGCTGAGGCTCTGTAGATTCACCAGCTGGCTTTTCTCCTCATCGGTTAGCTGAAGCTTTCGCAGAGACTGTTTAGGACGGGAGTCTGGAGCTGTCTTGGAGATCCTCTGTGTTGCTGTTGGAGATTTTTCTGGAGTCGAGGGGTTAAAAAGGTGGACTGTGCGAGGTTTTGCTATCGGAGGAGAGGACACAGGGCTCGGTGTGGTCTGCCGAGAGAGGCGTGGCTTGGGGACCGGGTAGGACACTGCAGGAGGTTGTTCCTCCGTCTCCTCTTCAGTTGGTGCTGCTACCTCAGTTATAGACTGAGAACGTGTGGAAGTTTTCGATGTCTGTTCCTCTTCGCACTCTTTCGATTCAAGTAAATGCTGGTCCTGTTCAGCAGGTTCATGTGACTCTACTTGTATAGAGGGACCACAGTCCAATGTGTGCTCATACTCCTCATCCGATGGAGATGGAGTGTAATCATCACTGGAAAGCCCGTTTGTCCCCTTGTGGTCTCCTTTGCTGTCCTAAATAGAGCAATATGGAGAAAAACTTCAGCCATTTTCAAAAGAATACTGCACAGATTTTATAACATTGTCAAAATCAATGCAGCAGAACCAGAGACACGTTCTGTTTTTATTCCACACATTACCCACAATGCAATTTAACTTGCTTCACTCAACTGTACATATTCAGGAGTGTGGGTGTGTTATGCTAATAGTAACTGATATAGCATCAAGCTACTAGACTCAAGCAGAGGTGATGAGCGGCCTACAGAGGTCTGGTAATCTCACCTCTTTTTTACTACACACTCCCAGACCTTTTTTCATTTTCATAACTTCTTCACGTCTTCAGCCCCAAACAAGTGGCAACTACCGCGGCTTGAGGCTGAAGTCGGTGTGGAAGTACCTTAAAGTGCAATGCCACCGACAGCCGCTAGATGCTGGCTCCAATTGACTCCCATTCAATAAGTGCCAACTTCTCTCTAGCAATTCTAAGTCAATCATTTTTTCAATGAGTCATTATGGTCTAAATCACTAAATTCAGGCCCTCTAATAAGTGTGCTGGTGGTAATTTTGGAATTATTCCTCTGTTAACAAGATTTGAAGACTTATAGTAGCTTTGATGTCTGCTGTGTTTGACAGGTGGCTCGCCTGCTGCTCTCCCCAGCTCTGGCACTCACACCGAGTCAGACTATTGTTGCAATATTTCAGTAAGTTTAATGTTACTTGATTATGATACCTGCCCTGTTAGAAACATTTAGTTAAAGTAGCTAACGTTAGCCCAAGTGTGCAGCACTCATTGCTCTCATTAAGCTAGCGTTTGCTTCGGTCTGAGGTAGTGGGGGGTGTTTCCTTTCATGCCCTGCACTCCTTATTTGAAAGGTCCTGGCTGCAAACGGAAAAGATGTTGCCGACCGTAAGCTGCAACTCTGGGCCTCTCTGGGCTTTAAGTACTGTGAAGTCAGCTCTCTCAGCTCTCTCTGATATATCATGCAACAGAAGACTGTGTAGCCCAAGCACTATAATCACAAGGATTCAACATGGAGTCTGAAGTCTTCAGCAGTAAACAACAGAATGCTTTACATCTGTTCTGCTCCGTGACCCACCTCATAAGAAGATGTTCCAGTCCCGTTCTCCAGCTCCAGCTCCTCAGAGTGCAGCTCACAGTAAAATCTCCCTGAGGGGACATCGCACATGAAAACAATAAAAGGAGTTGAAAAGTCAGAAACAAGTGAATGGTGACGTGCTGAAAAAGAAAAACTCTGCTGTTTTCTTAAATTATTAATCTTTCAGTCTAAATGGAAAACCTTTTTAAAAAAGGGTCTCAGTGCAAATTATTAATTACAGAAATGAATAAATAAGTGGTGCTTCACTTATTGCAGCAAGATCTTATCCTAGCTTTAAGAGAAAACATTATACAGTGGAAACCACTTATAGTGATCACGCTTATATCAACTTCTTATATAGATCACAGAGGTTGGGACAGAATCATTCCTATACAAATGCTGCTTAAATAATTTGCTTGTATTACATATTATAACTATGGTAATTTTTTAAACTTTACTCCCATGATACACGTATGATATTTAGCGGCTGCTGCACCATTATTGCCTCGTGTTAACCCGTCTGCTTCCAGCTGGTTACCTGAGCCTGGTGCTGTGTGCACATTGAAATCATGACAGTCTCTCAATGAAAAACATAGTCTCTTTGAAGCTTATGACAAACTGCCAAAAACGAACCAACGAGATGCAGCAGCGAAACAACAAACGTTTGAAACAGCTGTTCTGTATTTCGAAACAGTCAATAAAATTCAGTAAACAGTGATGCTGTCATGTAATAAATATACAAATGTCAAAGGTAGAGAAAAAGAAATTCAGTTATAATAATCATCCACTTATAATGATCAATTTGACCCAGACAGAGGTGATCGTTATAAGCGGTTTCCACTGTACCACAGATACAAGAGCTGTTGAAACCAGAAGTACTTAATACAAGCGCCTCCATCGAGGATCGGTAGACTAGCAAACAAGATGTTGCTAAAAAATGACCAGAAAATATAGCAAACATGGGCAGTACTTGTGAAACTCAACAATTTGGGTTATATGCATAGGCCGGTCTCATTGTTTGTAGACAGATGGTGCTCACCTGTGGTCTGGTCGAAGGTGTAGCCTCCCAGTCTGAGCGTGATACCGCACTCGTGGCAGGTGAAGCAGCTCCGATGGAAGAATTTGCCTTCAGCGCTGATGCGCTCCAGCACATAGACCCTCTGACCACAGAAGTAACACTCCTCACTGTTCATCATCGACATCGACACAGTCTCAGACTCGGGATCGGGTTCGGGTTCGGGCTCCGGAGCAGGTGAAGGATTGAGCTCAGGCGATACGGGGGACGCCACCGTCTGGGGGAAAAGGTAAGAAGGCAGGAGTTAAGCTCAGCAGCAGAAAAGCAGCAAAATATGGGGGTTTTTTAAGATTTATATTGAAGAATCACGAGAAATTAGAGCAGAAAGTGCTTCCAAAGTTGAATTTGATTAGTTTAGCACAACTCACACTGTCCTCATCTCCCATCCTTGTCTCTTTTTCTTTTGCTTGTTTCTCAGCTGCCAGCTTTTCCTGCAGAGCAAATAATGCAAACTATTGATTATCATATGACCTGATTATGTGGAGAACATTCACAAACAGGATTAGAACATTTTTTATGACTAACTAGAAAACAACTAACTTAGAAATAATGCCCAACCTTTTGCAGCTAAACAGACATGTGAGTCACAAACAGCTCAAGAACACTGATTGAAAGGCCCAGATGTGAACTCCGGCCAACGGGCCAGCGTGTTTGAAAATATCTTTATCAAACATTTCTCTGTGCTGTGTAAACAGTGAACTCTTGTCACAGTGGGCGTACCTTGCGTCTTTGCAGGGAGTTGTGTTTCAGCTTGTTTAGGAAAAAGACAGCCGACTGTGTCTGGGAGAGAGTCAGAGGCTTGGACGATGGCAGGAAGCCCGCAGGTTCTGTAGCCAACAGGAAAATAAAGGAAAACATCACATTCAGTTTGTCTTAACATTACACTTAAGGGCATACCTGGAAAACACCTGGATGTTGGCCTACTTACATACAGCTGCTTAAATGTTAAATATTCTCACTGTACCACTTCATGGTGTATCCTTTTATGTTGTATACTCTGTCAGAAATGTAAATACTCCTTCTTACTTGTATTTTCTGTAGCGTCACAGTGGCAGCAGCTGAATTTAACTTGTCAATCCATATAAAAACTCTTCAGCTCCA
Source organism: Thunnus maccoyii (assembly GCF_910596095.1). Taxonomy (NCBI): domain Eukaryota; kingdom Metazoa; phylum Chordata; class Actinopteri; order Scombriformes; family Scombridae; genus Thunnus; species Thunnus maccoyii. The sequence continues at coordinate 28,579,952 of NC_056536.1, read as the reverse complement.
GCTCTGACTCTACCACTCCCACTCTTTCATCATTCAGATAAGGTTACCGGAGAATGACAGCTCCCTGCTGCCTTCACATCAGTCAGCGGATCCCGAGCAGAGCAGCAGAGCAGCACAGCATCACAGACACGGACAGCGTATATCACACCCACTTCAGCTCATTCAGTGCCTCCAAATGCCGGGGCTCACATTTATGCTGCACAAAACTCCTAATGTTACCAAGACAGTAAAAAATACCTCTGCTACAAACGGCCCTGGAGAAAATCCTCCTTCAGTGCAGGAATAGCAGATCTCCTTCAAGAGACGCTAGTCCCATCAGACCCTGATAAGCCAGCTCTACACCGTGACTGTTTGCTCTGTCTGTCTGCTTGCTGGGCTGGTTTAGTGCAGGAGAGCAGCATCGCCAGTAGAGGCTGGCTCTGAGCGCAGCACTAGACACTTAAGCCAAATGAATTCTGGGTAGCAGGCTCTTAAAGAGACAGCATCGATTTGATCGCTTATCAACACTAAACACATTTCAGTGGGAGGACAAAAGCACCTGACCCTTTTAAGATGATGCTAATGCTTTGCAGTGTCTAAGCAACAGTTATGCAAGAATTATGTTTCTGTAGCTAACAGCCATCGTCAGAAATATATTAGAACATTAAAATGACATAATTAACAGAAACCTTCTCTGTGTCCTAATTCAACTCTACAGTATATATTAATTGTATACAGTTCATGCTAATCTTCATAATATACTGTTTTTTTTGCAGTTAGTTTACAGGAACTTAACATACTACTAAGGCTGCAACCAATGTTTCATTATAAATTAATCTGCAGCTTCATAAATTAATCATTTTGTCCATAAAATTAAGAAAATAGCGAAAAATGCCTGTTATAGTTTCCTAACAAATTATTATTATTTTGTCCAAACAGTCAAAAACCAAACGATATTCACATTATTCAGCATTAAATCATCACATTTAAGGAGCTGAAACCAGCAAATATTTGTCATTTTTGCCTAAAAAATTACTGAAACAATGATTAGTTTATCAAACAGTTGCAGATTAATTTTCTGTCAATCATTGCAGCTCTACATACTACATTGTTTTATACGTGAAGGGAAAAATGAAGGTTTTTTTTAGTATGCATACCAGCTGCTTTGAGTATACTTAATTATACTTATTTTCAATATGTTGTATGGATTTGGGACACTGCTATAGACTGTAGTGGTATACTGCTTTTTGGCAATTCAATTTTGCTTTAGTTTACTTTTTTTTTTTTGTAACCTGTGCAAATAATAAATACCAAAACTTTTACCTTTTATTGGCACGGTGAAGGCATTTTGGACCTGGGTGAGGTAGAGGACCATGGACAACTTGTCTATCTGACTACTGCTGGCCAAGTCAGTGGCAGACATGACAGGTGGGATGCCCAGCTCCCTCTCCAAGATGCTGAATGCCAGTTGGTAGTTGTGAACAGCATTGGACTCATCCAGGGAGGTCATGTCACTGTGGAGGAATTAAAAGCAGGATCACTATACAGTCTTTTTACAGTAAAGATGATTAGTTACATTATCTGTTTGGTAAGCCATGGATTTTATTAGGTAAAATATGAATACCTGATGCAAATTTCTCTAAAAAATTAGGTCAAATTAACACCATTAAACCACTACATAATTACACAGCATCCTACAGTGCCTCATTAGTTGTGTTGTCGACTGCCAGGGGATCGACTCACATGAGCTGAGGTCTGAAGTGGTGGATCAGAGCGCACAGAGCCAGCCCAGACTTCCAGGATTCGGTAAAATCTTTCACATTCACATTCTCATATCCCACAGTATGTTTCTGGCACCATTTCAACAACTCTTCAAAACCACTCACCGAATCTGAGAGGACAAACACAGAGAATTCATCAGACAATGCTCAACAGCCTTTTTGTGGTTCAAAAAAACAAACAAACGTCGATCTGTGATATGTAAATATGATGTGAGTGAATTCCTTTTTTTTTTAAAATGATGTGTCAATGTTGGCCGCAAAAGTGCTTCCTATTTAGCTCAACACAACTAAACATAAAGCCAAAGAATAACCAGAAAAAGCGTCGTACAGACAGGCCTGACTGCCTGTGTGATGAAGAGCAGCTGACCTTGACGCATGGTAGACCATCTGTTCTTCAGTTTCTTGCTCAGTGAATTGGATTTATCAACATCGTACAGGTGCTGCACCTAAATAAAGTCATGAATGAAAGGTAGATTAGTTCATTAATACATCCAGAGAGCACAATCCCAAAGAGTTCATCAAATATTAAACACATGTTTCTTGTAAATAATATTTAAAAAAATCTGGTTTAATGCAATCAGTATATTATTTGTTATTTCCTGTAAGCCATCCATTGCATAATAATCATTATACTTTGTGTGGAAATAACTGTCTAGAACAGGAACTGATGAAAACAACTATGGATCAGTTTCACATGTGTTTATCTCTTTAGCATTACAACAGAAAGTCTATTTTGTTAACATTGCTTTACTATTTATGAAGCTCTGTCTAGCAGACTGTAATCTACTACTCTGAACGACCTTCATGAGGACAAACATGACTGTGATTCAAATCTCTGTTGAGTAAATAAAGGATAAAAGTTCTGACCTGGTTGGTCTGGATGGAGGAGAGGTTGACTCTTGTGTACCGTGTTTTGGGGTCAATGCTGTAAGCAGCATAGTTTTTGCTGGTATTTTCAGGTGTGGTCTGGGACAGGAGCTGGTAGATACTTTCTCTGTAATTTAAAGCCAAGCACAGCCTCAAATCAATAAACTCAGAGACACGGAGATGAGATGCACTAAAATAGAAGAATTGAAACGGATACTAATATAGAATGAGTGATTATATAACTGGGTGAGTTTAGAGATCACTCAACCATGCACGTTCTGACTACACACTAGATGACTAATTAACTGAACAGAATAACTGCTCAAAATAATTTTGGTAACAAGCAAAAAAAGTTTGTCTGGCATTAAATTATAAATATGGAGTCTGCACTACTCTTATTTTATTTTATGTGCTAATCATGCTGGCTGCAACATAATTCACATATTTAATCAAACTCAAAGGCTTTTTTAGTAACTTTTCAGTGGAGTCTTTTATAGTACAGCTCAAAATTAGCACATTTTTATGGGTGAAGCCAGACTTTTTTTTTTTTTTTCAAGGCTCATTGTTTCATTCTTGTCACATCAAGTAATCAAGCTGAAATAATTTATAAACCTATGCAATCAAAACAATCCATCACTCTAATTAGCTCAGGATGGGAGGTGTTGCTAATGAGGACATCTACTGGCAAACTGATGAATTTTGTAACTATATTTTAATATGCTACTACTTTTAGGGCCATCCATTTATTTTCTAAACATTTAAGCTCTCACCTAGACAACTAAATATTCTAACCAAAGTTTAGTTTCAGTTTACAAAAACTGAGAGTAACAACAGGAAGCAGCTGCATCGTAAACTATAGAGTGTTTCTCATAACGTAAATATGAATTTTGGTTGTCTACACTTTGTGCTGCTTGGTATTTTTAATGAAGCTGGCTTACCGCTCAGCCAGGACCTTGAGATGCGGGACCCCCATGCCCCAGCTTCTCACCATCCATGCTGTGTCAAAAGCAGCTAGAAACCCACGGGCGATACCCGTACCCAGAGGCCAGAAAGGCTGCAGAGAACAGAGCAGAAGAGTTTATTAAAATCAAAATAATGTCACAATTAACAGTAAGTGGAGTAAACACATTTTATGCAGTTATTGATGATCACTCTAAGAAATATTTCACTTTGCTTGAAAGTGTGTCCAAACTTTTGGCTGGTACTGTATGTAGAAAATGAATGAATTATGGGAAAACGGTGCCAAAGATACTGTAAAATGTCACTTCCTACCTCCACCAGGCAGTCTCCTACGAGAGCCATCAACAACTTTTTCCCCTTCCTCTCCCTGACCAGTGAGGCGTTCTCTGCACGGTGCATGCAGGTGAAGTCAAACATGGCTACGTCTGGCCGGCCGACATGGTTCTGAGCGAACTGGAGGTCAGGCAGTTTGCCACCTGTGGAGAAGTAGGCAGCATCATGGGCATAGCGGTACAAAGCCTCGTGATCCACGTTCGCAGGAGCCAGCAGATCCTCTGCATCGCTGTAGTCCTGTAGAGAGAGAGAGCGAGATGAGTGATGAGTCATGGCACCTTTTCTGATGCGGAGTGACATGTATTATACTTAGGTTTGCTCCATTGAGGTCCAGGTTTCAGGAAAAGAGGAGATGAATGACAGTATATCTCTTCACACAGCACCTGCATGGCTTTTTTCATCCATCTGGTTTGTTTGTTTCTTTTCATTACTGGCCAGAAATACAGCTGGTGCCAATAAGAATCAGACTTTTTCTTGGAAATGGATGTGCTTCTGCTCACCTGTTTAATGACCCCCTTCTTCAGCAGGCTCTTCTTCTTGGCAGTCATGACGAAGTAGTGGGTGTCGTCTTTGTAGTAGACGATATTCTCCAAATCAATACCTGGAAGGGAAAATGGAGAGAAAGAACGATGGGCATAATTTATATATAGAGAGAGAGACAAGTGTAGGAGAGGGGGAGAATCTGGAAGGCTGACAGTAAATACATCACTTTTTTTCCTTTCACTGTGATATTTTCCTATGTCATTAGTTGTCTGCTTATGCTTTTCTACTGGTTTTACTGGGAGGGAGTAGATGGGGACACAGGGAGTGAATTAAAAAGTTGTTCAAATGGGTGTGATCAGGCTTGACAAATATAATTCCTGTCAAGTTTCTTCAAAATGAGAGTGCAGTAGGTGCAAAGCAGGTCAAACAGGAAGGGTGGATTTCTTCACACTGTCACAGGAAATTAACTGAGGATTTGAAACACAGATTAACAGCTTTGCTACTCTTTTCAGACTTTACATTGAACCCGTCCCGAGTGTGAACATTCATTTCATGCCCTGAGGGATAGGTTCAGTAAGGCACAGCAGAAGAACAATAAAATGAAAATAAGAGCGCTCTTATTAGAAATGTCATGGTTCCGTGACTCCATTTCGTAATACATGTTCTCACTTAAGTTGTGGTAAAAAATATGTTAATCTGAAGCAACTGATTTCCTCTTTTCTTAGTAGTAAGCAGGAATAGAGCAGACCACTCCTTCACTTTAATTTAAGATGTCCTCTTGCATCCAGCTGAGCATGTCTTGATGTGGATTCCTACCCGTCTCAGTGAGCAGATCTTGGAAGAACTTCTGGTTGTAGATGCGGGCCACACCGCTGATCTCTGCAACATGGGCCTCAGCGGCCGTGTTTCTGTTGACAAAGTTTGCTGTGATGCCAATAGCCAGTTTTCCTCTCAGCTCCTTGTGCTTGAATCCTGATTTGTTTGGGAAATAAGAAAAGAGGAAACTGGGCTGATGAAAGCTCACATATTATTGAACATGACTGCTGGAGGAAGTTTGTTTTGTGACTTTGTGCAACAACCAGGTCTTGCAATAGCTGTTTGTGCCCCCCTGTTGCAACAGCGGGAACAGAAGTGATGCATGCAAGAGTGCATATGTGTTTGTCTCACCATCAGGGACAAACCTGCCTCCTCCAGCAGAGATGAAAACATCAAACTGAAAGGTTGCAGCAGGATGAGACCCAGGCTTCAGCTTGGCCATCCATCCTGTCAGAAACACATCAAACTTTTATTTTCCCTGCGCCTCAGCAGATTTCATTATAACTTCACTCCTTTACATACAGCTAGCTCATAAATACTGTTGGTTCATACAAACAACAACTGATGTCCATTTGATGATGTACTGAGCAAAACAAAGATTGGTTGCTGGTTGGCAAACGCAAGTACCGTTTTCTCCTGAGGGTTCAATCAAACCCTGGTACTCCACTCCGGTGTGCACCTCCACCCCGAGGAGAAGTGACACTTTCAATAGAACCAACTGCAGCTGACGGATGCCTGCAAATACACACATGTATATTTCATTGGAAATGTGTATTTGTGAGATAACCAAGATATCTGATATGCAGTCAGTCATGCAAACAGAAAGTTAATGTAAGTGAGGACTGTAAATAATTTTCAAGTCAAGTCAAGTCAATTTGATTTAAAGCTATTTAAATCAATGCTACAAATCACTAATTTGTCTCAAGTGACTTTACAATCTGTACTATCCTTAGATCCCTCAATTTGGATTAAAAATGGAAGAAACCTCAGGAAGAGCAACCGAGGAGGGATTCCTCTGGACAGACATGCAATAGATGTTGTGTGTACAGAATACACCAAAATAGCATAATTTAAAAATGAAATATCAGGAAGACAATTTTGTAGATAAAGATTTTCATTAATGATTGTTGTTATTGTTATTTTTTTAATAATCTATTAATCTTTTAGACTTTAAAATGTCACATCATTATCTCCAAGTCCAATTTGATGTATTCACTTTTGTCCGAACAACAGCCCAAAACTCAAATGTTGTGTCCAAAATCACTCTACTTATTTCATCGTGCACTATGTTTACTGTCCGCCATTATATTTGAGTGTTTGAATTCTGAGTGTGTAAATGTAAGATCTGTCTGGTGCCCTCAAAAAATCTGCAATGTAGACAATTATAGATATGAAAAGTAGAAGCTATTTTGCCTGATAATTGAATTAGAATATAAATAAATCACCAAAAAAATGTTATTCATTAATTTGGTGTTTATTGACTAATCACTCACTGATGTGATCCAGAGAACCGGTGCAGAATTTGCCGTAGAACTTCTTGGCACCGAGGCCGCGGAGGTCGGAGATGGTGTAGGGCCACAGGTGGAGGACATTGTTCCTGGAGAAAGCCTCTCTCTTCTCCAGCAGCACCACCTGAGCCCCCAGCAGGGACAGTTCGATGGCCGTTCTCAGCCCACACGGTCCGGCACCCAACACGAGACACTGAGTGGGAGAAGGAGAGAATCAGAAAAATTGCCGGCATGCATGACATTATGCAAATCAAAGAACGTTGAAATCATATAAAACAATCCAAATGGAGCCATGTGATGGATACGGGTTTAAAAAAGGTCTGTTTGATTCAAGTCTTGAGCCTGAAAAATTATGTATGATGGACAGGAACTGATTAACAGTCCCTTCCTAATTAACTGTTGCAACTGCATGGCAATAAATTACAGTTTGATTGATTGTCTGGGCAGAACTGCAAGAGCTATTCTCACTGTTGTCAAGGACATTTTGTACCAATATTTCTTATTTAAATCTGATCATTTTCTTTCCAAATAATAAGAAAAGCCAAAACATAATATTTAGACAATGGCAATAATGGGATAAAAAGTTGACCAATGTCACCATTTGGCAGTTGGTTAAATTATTTATTACACTGTTATTGTGAAGAAGTTATGAGTTAAGTTGTGTTAAAATCATGACAGGTTTTACAAACTGTTTCAGACTTTTGTTATAAACTGGGGGCAAGCAATTTGACAAATTGGGACATTTAACAGATATGGAGGGTTTAATGAAAGATGAATGTGAGTTGCATAATCACGATTGTAGGAATCAACATTTTTTGATGGAACTATACATCAGGATGTCTCGGCTTCTGCTGTAAAGATGGAAATAAATGGACCTTGTGGTGAGATTGATTCTCAAATGTTTTAATGCAGCCGTGGTCTAGAAAGGAACATCCATCATTTTGGTACTAAAACGACACTGTCAACTCAACCAAAGGCCAAATAATCTACAAAAAAAAGACAATCACAAGTCAAAACCTTCCATATCCTTTGAAAACAGGTAGAGAATCACAGGTTGTTGGTACCTTAGTTTTGGCGCAGGCTTTTCTTTGCTGGTAATCTGGGTGAGATGCCCTTTTGTCCAACTTTGTCCACAAGGCTTTGGCCTTCCAGTAGTTCAGTCTTTCCTTCAGCTTGGTGTAGAAAGTTCTGAAATCCTTAGGATCGATATCCAGTTGCTTACAGAGCTCAGCAAAGTGGTGCTGCACATCCTTGCAGGTCTGGGCTTGGACAAAGAGGTCAAACACAGCATGTGAAGGGTTGACAGGGTCCTGGCTCGCCATAGTGGAGGCTGATGAGTTGACCCGGTCCTTTGGTTACTGGGTTTGTTGGTTAACTGTGAAAGAGGAGGTTATAACATGGTTTTTAGAACTTCATGTCTGGAAATAACTGGGCTATGGGGATGGGTTTACTGTAAATGATCAAAGGGTTACAAAGTCCTTTTTGCCCATGTTGTTTGCATTTATAGGGGTGCCCAAGTCTTCTAAGTCTTCTTCCTACTGTGCAACAGGAAGTGTCCTTCTCATGTTTTCCTAATTATAGTCTTTATAGATCTTTGTCACCTGGTCAGCTGCGTCATTACCAACTTCCTCAATGTGGTTTCTGTGTTCTCTTCATATCTTTTCTTTTTACAACCGTTTCATACTGAACAGCCCGCCCATAGATGATGTGTCAGTCTCACACTGCCTCAGGACGTGTGCCAGTCATTCAGTTCAGCAAACACAGTTCAAGAGAGTATACACAGTTTCATGGAAACTTATGGCTTCAACACATAGTGAGAATAGAACTTTTTCCACGTTTGAACTGGAATAACGGTAGTGGCTGTTCTGTATAATCTCTTTAATAAATGACAAGATAATCTGTTTGCTACTTCACATTGGGTAATGCAGCTGAAATTAATATCACAGTTTTAATAAGAATAAATATAACAATATGATAAATGCATCCACAACCACGTATAGATTGTAATAGGTAGAGACCAGACCTCTGACTGATCCATATTATTTTCAGTAACTGAATAAAAACTTAATATCATGGAAGACTAAGTAAACCAGCAAATATCTGCATTTAAGAAGCAGCATTTTTGCTTAGAAAATAACAATTAATTGATTATCAAAAGGTTGCTAGGTCATTTTCTGTTAATCGATTAATCACGTCGGCTCTAGTTTCCAACTGACGCCACCAACTCAGTTTTCCCCGGCCTGAGTTTACATTACATTACATTTACGGCCTGATTCTGATGAGTGTTATGCAGCGAGGTATAAAGATTTTGAATTTGGGAAAAAATACGGCACTGGTATTGGACTGGTACTCACTAATGGCAAATAACATTAGTTTAGGTATCTGAATCAGTATTGGGGAGAAAAAGTTGGATCAGTGCATTGCCAATAATATCTAAATTAATTTTTAATGCATTGAACCACCATGCTTTTTTTCAAGATAAAACAAACACAAGTGTAAAACTATATCTGTAGCCTTTAATTACAATCAGCCAGGAGTGGAAGTTGGAACAACAGAACTTTGTAAATGATAGTGAAAGTTGATGAACAATGAATCACCTGTAGTAAAGTTGATAGTACACAATGTCTAAAAGCATCCATAGAAACAAACACAGCACTGTCCTACTCATGTAGTTACATTTTAAAATACACGTGGTATACAGTTTATGCTCACAACTCAATCCATTAGTCAACATTTACTTTAGGTGGGGTTATTTTCAAAAGCCTGTGGCATCGCAGGCAACTAATCTTTTAAGTCAGTATCATACTGAAACAATAAAATCAAGCTCTCTGAAGTACAAGACCGTACAACCACATTTGAACACTTTTCTGGCAGCATCATGAAACGCAGGAACATGTGTCAACAGTATTTGCTATAGTTGACATTTCCTGTAACTAAGGGCTATGCATCATTTCCTGACGATAACCTCACAACAGCTTCCCCCTGCTGCTAATTCTGCACCCTCTGCTCTCCACCTGAGACGCAGACTATAATTACAGTCACAGACCACTGCAAACTGTGAGTGACTTGACTGCTTTGTGTGATCGTGTGAAACATGATGGAAACCGAATGTAAGACCAACATTCTTCCCTCACATTTCTTTTTTAGCACTGATTATCTTTTGTTATTTCACTGCAGAACAACATCATGATAACACAACTTTTTTTAAACAAACATGACAAGAAGCTAAAACTCCCCCTGCTCTTCTTGTGTATTGTGTTGCTGCCTTTCAGTTTTTAGAATGTGGTTCAAATCAATCAAGCATGTTACTACCAAAAATAAATCCAAAGACAAACACTTCTGGAGATGTGTGTTTGATAAACCTCCATGGTGACCTGAACAATACAGACCTTAACACAAAGGTTTCATTGCATTTGTTGCATTGTTGAGACCTATATTTCCCACAAGCATCCAGAGGCATGTTAAGACTTGAACTCCTTGAGGTATAATATTATACTTTTAGAGCTGCAATGATTATAATAACCAATCCATTAGTCAATCTACAGAAAATTCAACTATTTTGATAATAGATTCATTGTTTAGATCATTTTTTAAACTAAATTGACAATTATTTGACGGTTTCACGTTCTCAACTTTGAGAATTTGCTGCTTTTCTTTGTTTTACGTGATGAGTAAAAAGAATATCTTTGAGTTCTGGACTGTTGGACAGATAAAATAAGAAAGTTAATAACATCACCACACTGACATGTGGTTTACCTGTTCATTAACGACAGTGTGGACATTAACAGGGCAAACAAATAAGCCTCCAGGGTGCTGTTACTTTCAAGATTGCATCATTGAGGGCAAAGTGTCCTAACAGGCGGCAATTGGTGCCAGTCTTCAATTAGAGGAAAAAACAACCTTAGTATACCTAGTATGAGGAGGCCTGTGAAGACAAGACAGTCTGTCAAAACTAAAAATAACTCTGAAGATCATCTTAACACTTTCATCTAATTCTCAGGAAGGTTGCTGTATTTATAATTTGTGCTATATTTTGTGTTTTAACTAGCTTCAAAGATGTAGGCTGCAGTAGAATTGAAATGAAGGCAAAAACAAACTAGTTTCCCATGATCAAGATTATCTTTTGGGATGTTACTAAATATAGTTTCACGCTGGTCATGCTGAATGCACAGTCAGTGTCAGTGTATCTGTGACAAGAGTACACACACACACACACATACTCATCATCATCTGACTGTTGTTAAGCAATTCCAAGGAGGAGACGAGTCTAAGCAGGAATGTTGTGGACGGGATGAGACAGGAGCAAGCAGGCTTTAAAGGAGAATTGACCTGATTTTCCTCTGAGCTGGTGGATTGGATTGGATTGACCCACCTTATTACATGTGTAAGCTCCGCACGGTGTGTCTGGCAACGCTGCGTGTATCAGGATGTTGGATCACACACTGATCTCCAACCTGGCAGGTTTTTTAGAAAGGGATACAGAGAAAGAGAAAAGAAAAAAAAAACAGAGGGGAGATACAGAGAGAACGAAAGGTATAATTTCCTGACTTTATCGGGCTCCAACAGACATCCACACATAAAGACATGCCCTTCAGAGCTCACAATTATAGGAAGCTGACAAATGAACAGGAAGGTGTGATACTGAATGTGATCTGCTGTGACAAAGCAGGTTGCAGTCACAGCATGTTACCAAGTGTGTACCAGCCAGATTTATAGGAACACTCATGCTGTGAGAGCTCGACACACAAAATATGGTTTACACTGAGCTATACAACAGACTAAAAATCCATTCATTCCATTCATTTCACATGAGAGGTAAACAAGATAAGAGGGAGTGACTGTCGCCAGAAAGCTGTAGCACTTCTTTATGCCACAGCTTTATGGCTTTCTTTATGCTTTAAAACTTACACACAAAATAATAAAATAGTCTCCCCGCACAGTGAAAACAAAGGAGCCACACACAAACATCATCTTACAAGTCGAATATGAACAGTGTGGAGCCCTGAAACGCGTCTTGAAGTTATATTACCTGCGGTGAAGTTCAGCTGTAAGCGAGAATCCGTCAAACTGTACGCTGAGTGTTGTATCCATGTTTGTTCTCTTTCTCTTTGTTTACAGGTGAAGAGCGCGCGCCGGCTCACCTGCGCCTCGCGCTCGTACTGCACTAGTGGAGCCTCTTCCGGGACTTTCTGGTAGAGCAGACACAGCGCGAGCAGCAGCGCACGTGACAAGCGGGTAGGTGTTTAGTGATGAGCCCTGAGGGCTTTATTAGTGATGGTAGGCGGCACAATTACTGGCAGAGGTGAGTGAGCACATCCCTTCTCCAAATATAATAAGAACAATAATAATAATAATAATTTACATATTTTATGTCTGGTTTGCTTTGCTTGCAACGTAACTAACTTAAGAAGGTTATTGTACGCTACTCGAGTACAATTTTGACGTACTTGTAAATGAGTATTTTCATTTTATGCTACTTTATATCGTACTTCAGCTATAGTTACTTGTATAGTTACATTAAATAATAATATAATAGTAACCTTTGACCTTTATTACAGTGGTTCTCAAAGTGGGGTCCAGGACCCCCAGGGGTCCTTAAGGAGGTTCAAGGGTGTCCCCAGCAAAAAGGGGAATAAATTATTTTCACCATAATTCCATCCATAAGTAACACAATGACAGAATGTAGGACTATTTGGACTATTTTGGACATGGGTTTCATACACTTTCTGTAATAAAACATCTAAAAGCAAAAATCTCATCAGATGGGAGACCCTGGGACAAAATCTTATCAAATGTGGATCTATGGTCTAATTTGTGTCAGTTTAGGGGTCCTTGACATGAAAAAATTGGAGAACCACTGCTTTATCTAGCACTTTTCAAAAACAAGTGTACAAAGTGCTTCACAGACATAAAAACAGAAAATACGACAAAACGAAAAAATGAAAACTCTAATTAAATGAGTCTTTAAAAGAGGACACTGAGGTTGTTCCACAGTTGTGGACTCCATAAAGCAAATACTCCACTACCCTCTGTCTCTGGCCTTGTCTCTTGGCCTTGTCCGAGAACAACAGCTGTCTGCAGATCTGAGACTACGAGCAGGATAATGGATGAGAGGACATACCTTTTTGACTCGTGACCTCTTACAAAAAGCAGTGTCTAGTTGGGACCCCTCGTCACATTTCAGGTGTCTATGAATGAGTTGTTTGCAGTTCTACTGAAGAGGCTTTTCCCCTCTAAACGTCTCACATGGTTTCATTTAAAACTAAACTAGTTAACTGTATATTAAGTAGTTAAAACTAGCTCCACCTCTGCCAGCTACAACGGTAAAATACTGCTTACACACGGATGCTTCAGTCGGTTATTAACAATCCAAAAATATAATATTAATAATATACAAGTCACAGAGGACATTTTTCTGCAGAACAAGCACTTTTACGTGTACATTTTTGTTGATAATTCTGTACATTTCAGAAGCAAATATTGTGCTTTTTACTCCACTACATTTATCAGACAGCTATAGTTATTCAGGTCTCACATACTAAACATGTGATCAGCTCAAAAACAAAAATGCATTGTAATGCATTGAGTATGCAAAACTAAAACGCATTTTGCATACTCAAAAGTATGTAAAGTAGTTCCAGTTAACTCCTTCTTGACCAGCTACAACATCAAAATACTGTTTACATGTATCAGGAGTCATGTACTACATAGTGAGCACTTCTATTTCTCTATTGTAAGTATATTTTGCAGATAATACTTATGTACTTTTAACTAAATACTTCTTTGAAAAGGAGTTTCTTTAAGTTTTGTGGTATTGCTACTTTTACTTAAGCAAAATATCTGAATACTTCTCCCACCCCTACATTACTGTTCTACAGTATACTGCCTCATGATTGGAAAACATATGAGCATATCAAAATATAAAAGTATGTAATATATTGTTACACATGATGTATGCATAATTAGAAGATACCAATACTATATGATCAATAAAAACTGATGAAAACCTAACTTTATAGTTAAAATTATAATGTTAGTTTGTGGATTTAACCTGTTTAACACATTTGATATGTGTATTTTTTCTTCTGTTATATCACTATACTATTCCTACGTGTGATAATATCAAGGTCACCTTACAAAACTCATTGCAAGACCTTTGCATATCTGTAGCTGTACGTGGGAAACAACTGCTAAAACTTCTCACCTTTGCTGAGGTTATTCAGCAACTAGTATATACACAATGAAAGTAAAACACGTCTCTGTTTAATGGTTATGACCTTTGTTCACACTGATATTGATTCACTTTCAGTAAGCCAAGCTCAGTGAGTGTTTCCTGGCTACAGAAACACAATTCATTCACTCATTAACAAAAAGGATACGATACAGTTGGCAATGTACAAATTTTATTCAAATGTACTTTCAAATTCGAATAATATTCAGTAGGATTTAACAAAGACCTATTCATCTGAAAATTCCCATTGAATACAGTAGAAAAGAGTATACTATAGGAATATCACAGATTAAAAAAATATCTGCATAGCCAGAAAGAAGACCCACAGAACCCAACAGGAAATGTCCTTGGCCTGTTAGCAAGCCTGCATACACACAGATTGACCCTTTCGTGCACCTTTTTTGCTCATAAACATTCACTGATACAGGTCAGGAAGGGGACAATGCCAGACAACTCGACTACATCCATGCAGCTCAATGTAATTATCATGACATAACCCATGTCCACAGGACATAGTATATGCTGCATAGATATCAAGCTCCTTCCATTCACTGTGGTCACATCATCTTCTGAATGGAGTTATTTAACCATAATCAGCAGTGCTTTATGAAATCTAAACAGAAATGTTTGGATGTTGACATGTTACCTGCTCATTTACCAGCCTCTGAAGCAGCACCAGAAAGATTTAAAGATTATCGTGATGTAAACATTTGTGGTTTTGATTGTATTATGTAATGCTGGTAGATGATCAGTATCTGGTAAGACAGAACTGTTTTTTCTCAAAAAAGGTGAGGCGTCAGGGGGGGAAACAGAGCAAGTTTTCAGCTAAGCAGTTGTCCTTATCAGTTTTGTCACATTGAAAATGTACAAACAAAATAAGTTTCACAGAGAAACGTGCACAAATAAACATAGTTCTAATGTAAAAGTGTTTCTATAATATATATTTATATCATTATTGTCAGATGTTATTTAACCCATAAAAGTACCATAAACATTAAAGTTTAAATGATAATTGCTGAAAGCAAAATAATCAATTGGGTTATTTTAAAAGGAATAAATTATAAAGGTGATATATATACAAAATATAAGCATTAAGGATATTTACAATTAAGTTTCAAGATGCCAATTTCTTTGCTATACATGTCGTGTGTGGGGAAAGCGTTCTGGTCTGCCCCCTACAGGTTCTAGGAAGGCATTACCACACAGTATCACCCTGTTGCCTATTTATCATCTTCACTGAGAACAGAAATATGACAATATCTCCAGTGTATGATTGTGCTCAAAGATGCACTAATAAGGGAAATACTGAGGCTGATTAAAAATATGAATTCATATTAACAAAGGTCAGAATTGAAAGGAGGCATAAAAGAAGATTCACCTGATTTTAATTTGAAATGCTTGAAAATAAATCAGCACGTTGAAACCATGCCGTCTGTTGGTCGGTACTGTACACAAATGCAGGATCTCAAAACCGTGGATTATCATTTGAGAACAACAGAGTCTCTGCTTACATAAGTCAAACTTCACTGTAAGAAAGAGTTCAGAGTAGTAAAATACACTTTTACACAGTAGAAGAGAATACAAAAGAGATTTTCATTGGCACAAAAATCCTTGCAGCAGATTTCTAGTCTTCTCGATCCTGAGATGACTGATAGTGATCAGTAGCCGTTTGTTTGTGAGAAAAGTCACAATTAGAAGACGTCACACAGAGAGGCAGACTCTGCGTCTTCTCCTCTCCTCTTTGTGTCGAGCTGTATGTCGGTCACAGCGATAAACCAATTGGCGAGCGAGACTACACACTCTGATGGGAATCGAGGGCATCGCTCTCATAGAAAATCCCAGCAGTTGGGGAACTGGCCTCAATGATGCACGAGGAAGCGTGTTTAAAAAGAAAAAAAAAGAAAAACTTGTGAAAATTTTCCAGTTGATCCAGGTTCTAATAACACAATAAAAAGTATAAGATCCGTGATATCCTCGTTAATTACTGTAGATCCCAAACTGCTGGTTCTCAAGAGGAAAATCTGTGTTTGAAAAATGGAAGACAAAGTCTAAGAATCCCAAAGAAAATGTAGTAAAAAAAATGGCATCATGAAGTGAGCTTTCAGCAGGACAATACTTGTATCCAACAATCATTCTCTGGACTCCCATTTTTGACCCATATGCAGTCTTATTAAAAGACGTACTCTGGTGTCACTCATAGCGTTAAAAATAACAAAATACAACGTCAGACAGGTGAATTAACACAGGAAGAGCGCGTGAGGAATGTGTATTTATAAGGGCGCCTTACAAACACTAGGACAAACATGTTTGGCTGAGTAGGGTGTTGACTGAACTGGCAAACAAAATGATAGTGTATAATAAAAGCAAAATAATACCACAGTTTAGTCCCTTCCTTTGAAAATAGTCCCTCAGACTAAAATGGAGAATATGACAGTGACTTTGGAAACTGCGTGTTGCTGATTGGTTCGAAGTCCTGCTGACAGTCCTTGATGCCAGAAAATTACTGATTGTACCCAGAATGCTGTCGGCTTTCTGCCCCGTTTTACTGTACACACATACTGGTCCATGCACTCTTAATCAGACGCGCATGTTCATTTTTGCGCATGCATAATTCATGCACGTATACACGTTCAGCCTCGTTACAGGTTCTCTCCTGGCTGGTACTGAGGCTCTGTGGAGGTGAAGTAATCCTCCAGGAAGCCCTGCAGGTACTCGAAGGTGGGCCTCTCCTCGGGTTCTTTCCTCCAGCAGGTCAGCATCAGCTCATGCATCGATTCAGGGCACTCCGCAGGGCACGGCATCCTGTAGCCACGCTCCACTTGGTCAAGCACCTCCCGGTTCACCATTCCTGAGAGAGCAAAAACAAATATGAAGTTGGAAAACACATGATCACAGTTTGAATCACATGAATGTTTATGACTAATAGATTCCAATCTGTCAGCTGTTGAACGGGTGGAGCATGACGTCAGTGCCAGAGTCTAGGTAATAAAAGCACTATGCACTTAAACAGATAAACAAGTTTATTTCCCAGAATGTTCCTTGCCTGGATATGGCACTCTGCCTTTGGTGGCCAGTTCAGTCAGCAGGATCCCAAATGACCAGACATCAGATTTAATGGTGAAGCGTCCGTACAGAGCAGCTTCAGGAGCCGTCCACTTAATGGGAAACTTGGCTCCTGCAAAACAACAAGTTTGTCAGCAAGTTAAAATAAGATCACTGTAGCACACACTGAGACAAAAAGTATTTCAAAAAGACCTAAGTGTCCTGGGGACTAACACTTTTTAATCTCAGGTGCCACGTAAACAGACGAAGCTGACTTGCTTACCTTGCCTGGCAGTATATTCATTATCCTCAATGAGGCGAGCCAGACCAAAATCAGCCACTTTGCAAACCAGGTTATCTCCCACCAGGATGTTTGCAGCTCTCAGGTCTCTGTGCACATAGTTCATCCTCTCCACATAAGCCATTCCTGAAGCAATCTGAGAGAGAGACAAAGTTTTGTGATTGTCTACACTGAAGAAAAAACAATGTAGATACCACAAAGAAAAGTGATGTGGTAGTAAATTATTTGTGCTGACCTGAGAGGCCATATCCACCAGCTGAGGGAGGCGGAGCATCTTACCCATGTCCCCTTTCAGGAAGTCCAATAAACTACCTGTTAGCAAGGACACATAATACAGATTAGTATCAATGTTGGAGCAGTCGCGGTCATTATCTGGACCTTTATTTCCTTATGTGTGGCAGCATGAAATCTTTACAGGAACACTTTTTTTAATTTAAAATTTCTTCTGTTTTGTATACATACACAATCAAGTGTATTTAATTTCAGAAACTGTCAAGTTTCATTTGGTTGTGATCAAATTTAACAATTTAAAAATATCTTTGTCTTTGCACACAGTAAACCTTTGATTGGCTCCCCATCCTCCCAGTCATGCAGGTTTTCAGCATTTCACTAGTGAGCCTCCATTCAGTTGGTTTACCTCGACTTAACTAATGAAGCCAGTCAGTGCTGAACTAATCTTCACATTTACTCAAAACACAATTTTAACTACGCTAGAATACTATTTGTTTCCTGACGCATACTGTAAAGTACAAGTACTAGTTCTGTTTTCAAGTTTACAAGTGAAACTGTGAAAAGTCCGTGCTGACCTTGCCCCATGTACTCAGTGACGATGTAGATCGGTTCCTCAGACACTACAGCGTAGAGCTGAACCAGTTTTTCATGTCTCAGTTTCTTCATGACCTGGGCTTCCTGGAGGAAGGCCTCAGGGGACATGGTGCCGGGCTTCAGAGTCTTGATCGCCACCCTTGTTGTACCGTTCCATGTTCCTGATAAAAGAAAAAAATAGTTGTGGGTGTCAATAACTGTTATAACTCAATCAAATATCAAATTGATTTGATCATTCGGCACACTATCCAGGACCATGAACCACAGTATTTTCTCTAATGAGTGCAGAAATATCAGCTACAACAGAAGGAGACCCATGCACTTTTCTGGTGGTGAAGATTTTGAAAAGTAAGAAGGGGTAAAACTTCTTTATGCACTTTGGTCCTAACAAACTTTAATATTTTACTTCAAGCCTTGAAACTTTATTTTTCAGTGAGCAATAAGAGCATCTTCAACAACTGTCTCCTCAGAAATAAAAGCCACCAGAAGCACTTTTTCTTCTCATCGTTTTCAGGATTGGAGATACGGGGTTTGCTCATGAAATAGATCAAAGCACAGCTTACCCATCCAGACCTCTCCAAAGCAGCCCTGTCCAAGCTTAAGGTCAAGACGGAGGGACTCTCTGGGGATTTCCCAAGCATCCTTGGCTAAGCCCTGAGTCTGAGGCTTCAGCACAGGACAAATGTCTGTTAGACTGTGACACAGCCCATCAGCATGCTCTGGGGAACACAAGGGAAGACAGGGAATGTAATCAAAAGCCAGGCTCCATGGTTACCAACAAATATTCTTCTGATAGCGCAGGAAACAAAGGGAGTAACAAACTAAATAACCAAAGAAAGATATGAGTATGACAATCTCTTAACTCATCTTTGTCATCACCAGTGAATCACGAGGGGGGGTGGATGTGAAAGGAAATCAAGTGTTTTATTTGTGTTGAACTCACTGCGATAGTGATTAACAAGTTGCTGCAGGGTGCTGAACTGTGTGCGTGATGTGATGTAGAAGCCTCCGCTGTCCAGCTTCCTGATCTTGTAGTGCTTCACATTCAGCCCTTTGGTGTTGTCATAGTCCAAAACAGACAGACAGTAGGCACCTGGAGAGAATAACGAAGGAGAAATGTACTATAATATTTAATTCTTTGAGTCTTTAATTAATCTTGAATTTGAGTCCTTAACACAAAAGAACTGAGGGCAAATTACATTGGATTATAAAATTGTTTGCATGGATATAAAAAGGAAAAATCGGATTTCATGGACAATGTGCTCATTACACCACCAGAGGGCAGCGTCAGTCAAGTGAAAAAACAGTCTGAGTGACCCAAGGCGATGCCTCCCCCTCCTTTTAATGTTTGAACTGGGCGATATGGCCTGTGGTTGTACAGCCTCAGCTCCACACTGACCTAATTCTGTCTGGCTTACCCACCCAGTACCTCCACACTGTTCCTGCTCATCAATCTCCTCCCTTTCTCTCCATCCCTCCCCACCCTGTCCCTTGTCTCATTCTTTGCAGAGCTCATGCTGTATACATATCCTGTAATAGGAACCAACACAGAGCCAGCTGAACCCACAGGGACTGTGCTGCTGCAGCAGAGCAGCTGCCTATCAGAAGTATCTCCAGACTGAATCCCACAGGCGTCACATCCAGCCTCCCCCCCCTCCCCAACCCCCCCATCTGCCTAATTCGTCTCTCCTCTGTACCCACACCGCCACACGGCTGACACGGCGCAGCAGGGCGCACAGTTAACAGCAGGATATCATGTCTTACTGCTAGAAAGAATTTGCTTTCTTCTCCTTGGTGCATTTTTTGTTAAACATATCATGAAATTCAAACTGATCTTCATGCTGAGATTTGAATATTTTATGAAAAAAGTTCATAAAAAAAAGGAACATGAAGAAGGGCACCATATTTCAAAAAAAAAAAAAAAAAAAATCACCGTATAATGGTATAAAAATGAAGTTGGAGCAAGTATGTTTTTTTTTTACTAACCCACAGGACAAAATGTTCTCTGGGTACAGCTGCTGATCGGCACCACTTTAAGAAATATCTGGGCTGTTGTTAAATGATGCCAAAAGCTATAACACTCACAGAGCCCCTTTAGTGTAGTTATACTGTATCATAATGCTGAGTATCATTAGAGATTTATCCAAACAGGTGCAACACCATACCTCAGTTTCAGTAAAAATCTCAAAACCTTTTCCAACTACAATCAGACTTTGTCCATCGCAAGTTGCTGGAAATTTTTCTTAGTTTGAAAAATATTAACATATTTTTCCACAAAAACCTGTTTTCATTTAGAAAAATATGCCAAACTTCTCAATGCGTGAGTGTTTATCATCTAAACACAAGCATCCGTACAAGAATCCTGCCAAATGAAAATTGTCTTAAGTACGTTATGATTTATAAAATTCTACATGAGTATTTGGAGCCAACTTTCCATATTTGATGCTATTGGCACATTTTGGTCAAGACTCAAGATATATTGAAGTTTGATACACAGCTCTTCTGTCTAGAGAGGCAGAGTGAGTGATGAGTCTTTTTGTATAAGGGTCCACAAACTTACCTTTGGTGGTCTCACTCTCTCTCACCAGGAAAGTTCCTCTCCTGTTCTCTAAACTTAGCAGCAGCCTCTCAGAATCACGGCGTGTGATTTTGCCAAAGTACCACCTGGTGAGGTTGAGACAGAGAACATGGGACACATGGGACCAGGTTGGTGAAGGGGAGAGGATGTACGTGGGTGGAAGAGAAGGAACGATTAAGCGAGGGCGAGTTGTTGCTCACAGTTTCAGAAAGTTTAGTGAAATTAGATGCATTCCTGCATACTAATGCCTACAACGGCGGCTTACCTGGACTCTAGAGTCAGTCTGAGATGACTGGACAGGAAGGAGGCAAAGGTGAGAAATGGAGTTGTTACATAAGATTAGTTTGTGCTATCTTGCATAAGCAAGCAGGTTAGCAAGTAAAGATTAGCAGTGCATGCCCTTGAGGAGTAGAAAGCAGTAAATGCAGTACAGTCGTTAAATTTAAAAAAATGGGAAATATGCTAATTTCTAATTCTTGCTTAGAGATAAGAAGATTAATACCATTCTAATGTTTTTTTATGCTAAATATGAAGCTACAGCCAGCAGCTGGTTAGCTTAATTTAGCTTAGCATAAAGACTGGAAGCAGGGGAAACAGCTAGCCTGGCTCTGTCTGAAGAAAATGTGCAGGACTATTTCTTGGCCAGGTGCAGTGACTTCCACTTGTTGTTTTCATATTTCAGTTTTTGTACAATTTAAACAAACAAGATATAACATGTTAGAGGTTCTAGTAGCCAGATTTCATTATCTTTGGATAGAGCCAGGCTAGCTGTTTCTCTTTGTTACCAGTCTTCATTGCTAGGCTAAGCTAACTGGCTGCTGGCTGTGGCTACAAATGTGGTATCAATAACCGCATTTCCCAAAACGTCAAACTATTTCTTCAAGTGCAGAGATCCCATTCAGACGAAAAGCAAGAAGATTCTTAAATTCCTATATTCAAGTGATAATTCTTTCACATGCTCGACAGATAAAAGAGAGAGAGGGCAAAAAGAAAAAAAAAGCAGGGTTTTTACTCTTCTGCCTGGATGGAGTCGGATGGAGCCACATAATTACTGGGGATGTAACCACTCTCTCCAGTGGTCAGGGAGCGCGCCAGCCACCAGTCCCCTTCTCTGCAATGATGGAACGATAACACACAGCTTCACAGAGGCTCATAACACATCCACAACACAACAGAAAAACTATCTGTGACTTTTAGGGCCAGTGTTTATCAAGTGTCTCAAAGTAAAAATGAATTGATGCTGATCATTTTTACATTTTCTGCACCCGCTTCAGTAGTTTAGATCATGTAGTCACGGTATTTGAGCTCTTGGCACCTGGAGAAGCTTGATAAATGCAAGCCCAGTTATCTCTGCTGTTACAAAATAATATGTGGAAGTTATGTAACGATAGAAAAACATGCATTCATGTAGGTATGACAACAGGAGGGATGATGGTGCTTGTATGCTACACTTTATGAGGGAGTGAGCTGGTGTAGCTTTGCAGCACTAGATTGAAGAATCAGAGTGAAATTTTGGTTTGTTTACATTTTTTTTCTTGGAGTTGACCTGAGATGATTATAGTGCTGCAAGGCTTCGCACAAACTTCCCTTTACTACTGAGGGATCATGGGGCACGGACAAGAGTTATGTGATTTGTGCCTTTCTAGTGGAGTGGTATTATAGTGCACATGAACGCGTCAGGTTACACAAACACGCAGGCAGACAAACGGCACATTCAAATACTGATTCCAGAGAAGCTTCACAAACCTGCAGTTCACCTTCCTCCTATAAAAAATGTGATGGTTTGTGATGAAGAAACAAGAAAAGGAGAGATGAAATGGAAATGATGAAAAAGAAGAGGGTTAAAGAAATACAGAGAGCATGTTATGAGCAGTGGCAGAATAGTAGAGTACACAGAACAGACTGGTAATAGCTATGATTTTAAAATATTCAAACCATTACATAACTTGGAGATAAGGGAGGCACAATTATGAGGCAAAGGGAGGTTTAAGGGAAAAACAGCGACATGCAGAGGGCACAATATTATAATAAAAGCCTATAAGGTCACTATGCATGGCTGCGTTATTACATTTAACTGGACCAATCAGAAAGCTACAACAAGCCTGACTGATAATTAATTGGACTGTGATAACCCGTTAACTAATCTTAGGGTCGGTTCATAGAATCTGGGTGTACTTGACCCAATAATGATCCAGGTCTTTGGCTTAAGGGGCCAGATGCAGCGATAATCCACTATTGTACTCAGCTTCTGCCTTCTAGGTCAGCAGTTTGTTAGCAGCACGGGGGTGCAGCACTACAGTATATGGTTCACTGCACCTCTATTGATTCATGGAGTAAGCCCCTATTTCCAAAACAAGCATTACCCCCCCCACCTCCTCCTCCTTCAAACAGGTTAGATTTGTACTGCAT
Organism: Thunnus maccoyii; assembly: GCF_910596095.1. Classification (NCBI taxonomy): domain Eukaryota; kingdom Metazoa; phylum Chordata; class Actinopteri; order Scombriformes; family Scombridae; genus Thunnus; species Thunnus maccoyii. The sequence goes on along the minus strand of NC_056536.1, from coordinate 28,556,839 downwards.
AACTAGGTCTCGCACTGCATCTACTTCTCAGGAATTACAAGTAGCAATAAAAATAGCTATGACCTTACTGAGGTGGACTGAGCAGGGAGACGTAATCAGTCTCGGAGAGGCATTTGTGAATGAAGCGAAATGTGTGCAGAAACGTGTCAGTTGACACACAAAAAAGAAAAATTAAGCCAAGCTGAGGAAAGCCCGTTCCCATGGTTACGGGAGGTTTCAAAGAGACGACAAGTGACATGCATTTCGGGGGTACAGGGCAGCCAAGTCAGACAACTGAGCGATAACTCAGACAGACGAGTGCCGTCCCCGTCAACGTGCAGTTATACTTTAGCATTTCACACAGTGTATGTGTATGAAAAGAAACATTCTTGTAGCAATCTTGAGTTTAATTGTGTGCAAATGAGAGAGATGACAGAGGAGACAGAGATTGATAGGAAAAAAAGTGGGTTTATTGTTTTATGTATTTTCCTTACGTGTTGTTGACTATTTGGAGGCGTTCGCCCTTCCTGAAAGACAGATCTGAGGCTGTTCGAGACTCATAGTCGTACAACGCCACGAAGGTTGTCACGCCACCTGTTAGGAGAGGAAGGAGAGGAAGTTAGGTACAGGGTATACAGTTAAAAAAAACCCACAACAAGACTGTGGTTTCGAACAAATGTTCTCACCTGCTAGTGTGATTCTGTTTGGAGAGGTGACGCTATTATTGTCCACACCTCCGAACAGGGCCAGCTCCGCGTTATTGCCCACTGATTGATTACCACCAAGACCTCCATCCATAGTAGGGCTCCGATTGGGTGTTAAGGACTGATGAGTGGAGTTGAGGTGGTGGCCGCCAGCCCCTCCTCCGGAGATGAGGTTTCCATCGAGGCTGCGGGTTCGCTGGCCTGCATCCTTGGGCTTACTCTTGGATCCCCCCATTGCCAAGGGCCTGTAGCGGTGCATTCAAGGAAAAAGAAAAAAAGTCTGTGAGACCGCAGAGGCACTGTAAAAGATAAATTACTGTACATAACAATTTTGCATCGAACAAAGTTGCTTTCCTATGTCATTTGTATAGAAAACATTCTCTAGAAAAAATTCCTCTGACTGCCACAAGACCAGATGCAGAAACCAGAGATAGACTGAGGACCACGGTTCTAAACCCACCGAGACACAGTGTTATGCAGACCTTTTGAAGCAAAACCACCCCACGGATGGTGGAGCAGCTGCCACTCCTCGATTTCAACACAAACATGAGATCCACTTCACCCCACAGCCACCAACAGAGCACACACACACACACACACACACACACACACACACACACACACACACACACACACACACACATATTGCAAATGCCTGTATGCACATGTGTCAGACACAGATGCACAGGCTTTTTTTCCACTACTCTTACATTTTATAGACTAAACTAATAATTGATTAAAGAAGAATTTATCAATTTTTTGGCCAGCTGGCGGCTGCATTTTGGCCTCCACTAACTCCTGAGAAAAATATCAGGCTCTTTAGCTTCACATGCTAATTGCTAACTTTCTCAAGTTCAGTAATGGTAAAATTAAGACGCTGCACCATGATCTTATGAGAACAGACTAAAAGGTCAAGAGGGTACTTTTGGATTGTTGTAGCTTTCCTCTGTGTATGTTCATCTTTTAAGCTTCTCTGGCGCCTACTCAGGCTCGTGAGGTAGCTCTAATCACAGCTTAGTGTTGGGAAATGATCACACTAAGCCAAGGATAATTTTAGGGACTCAAACCCTTGCTATCATGAGTAGATATAGCCACGGGGGGTCTGCTATCAAATGCTAATTTACAGAAAAACACTAAGGTGGGGTGGCTCGGGAACCCTTCTGATAAGCAGACGAGGATCAGAGTGCATGTCAGGCTACTCAACCTTCTGCTGATATCCCCTCGCCTGACTGCTGCTATTTAGCAGCCCGTGCATCTGTTGGATCTAATACTGGACTCAGCCAATTCACAAGCAATGACAAGCTAATACACAGACTAGCAGGCACGTTTGCAGTCACAGCAATGCAGTGACATATGGTGGAAAATGTGCGGCACAAAGAGGAGCACAGTTCGCTAACCATGCAGGGGGAAATTACCGAAGCTGTCACTGATACTTGTCTGTCATTCTGGATGCTTCCTCCGTGCCCCCCCTTTTTATTTCCCAACAGAGTGGCAATCAGCCAGCAGAGAGGGGGAGCAGAGGCAACACAAGAGGAATACTGGTGTGTTTTCAATCCTTAAGAGATTCCTATAGATGTACAATATGTGGGCTCATCCAGAGAAGCAGTAGTGCAGCTCAGAAACATAACAGGGGGTGGCGGTGGGAGGGGGGCATTTTTAATAGGCATCATGAATGAATGAGATGGGGGGATGAGCGGAAGGAAGTGAGGAAGTGAGAAAGGGTCAATGAGGTCGGACAGCCAATATCTCCCCTCGGGATATGTCTGCATAAAGGGGGTCGCATCCCAGCAAGTGTAACAGTGCGTGCAGGTTAACACACAGACACAAGAGGGCAGACACAAAGATGACGGGTGGCTCGGGGAGCTGCTCTTTGTGTGTTTTGTGTTCTCCCCGAGCAGACCGGGTGCATAGTTAATAAGCCGTTTGAGGCAGAGCACAGCAGAAACGATGCCTCTCTCTCTCTCATCTCCAGTCGCCTTCCCCCCCGCTCCAGACAGATTACACTTTCACTTACGGGATGTCAACTTAATGAGATAACTGAGATGGTGCTTAAATAACACATTATATGTACGTATGTATTCTAAATATGCTTGATGGATTCAACAGCAGTTGTGCGTGTAACATCTGATGAGGTGAACAAATAAAAGAAACCGGTTTTAGCCTCTAACGAATTTTAAGGTTGAATAGAATTCGGTTCCTTTGGCAAACAGTGTCCTGATACTCTAACCCAGACAGTATGCCCAGACAAATACACCGAAAACTCACAGAAAGGAGATGACTGAACCGGGTAAACACGAAACAGGGCATTAAGAGAGTCTCGGGCCTTTCTTCACACTCCGTTTCCAACAAAGCATCTTTTGTCAGCTCACAGCAGGCAGCATAAACAAGACACAGAAGTGGCCTGTGGCTTTTTGAGCTGCCAGATCCTAACGTGTTTTAGCTCTAACAGCCAGTAGGAAATATGGAAATGAAGGAGGTCATGAAGCCAAACAATGTCATGTTTTGCAGGAAAGCGCGTGTATCATCCGCAGTAGCTAATAACGAAAGGCTGAGTCTGGCCTAAAAGCGCTGAGGTACTGTAACAAGCACCTACTGTCTAGCTGGCAGAGATGCATGAAAATCCCTCTGGCAAGGCGGGGGTGTGGCTGGGTGGGTGGGGGATTTGCTTAATTATGCATAAGATCTAGCAATGAATTCCAAATCCTTCAAGTCTCCTGGGCTTTGGTTGAATGGGAATAGTCTTTTAATATTGCTGCTGGGGCTGTTCCCCCCCCCGACCCCCCCACAGGATGCAGCATATCCCTATTTTGCTTGCTTTTTTCATTTCATTTGAAAGGAAAACAATTAGAATCTGTGAATGGTATTCCCTCATTGAAATAATAGAAAAATGTGTGGTGGTTCATCCATTAACAGGCTGATAGGATCATGACTCTGGTCCATTTCCCTCAACAACACAGGCTTTTGTAATGAAGTCTACTGTGTTCTGGCTCATTTTTTTGAAAAAAAAAAAACCTTTTCATCTTTTAGGAAGGATCAAACAGTCATGAACATCAAAATTGAACAAGCTTGCTTCAGATGTTCTGTGTGCAGGCTTAATGAGAAGAGATTTCCCACTACGAAGCTGAAGCAAACTCAAAGTAATACTGAGAGAGACGGCGAAACTCTATGCGAGGAGGCAAGTTCGGACTCGCACGTCGAGATGACAGCTACAGTAGACCCTTCGCTTCAACCCAGTAGTGTTTGTTGCTGTTGGCCTGCGGTCTAATACATGGATCGGGCATGTTCTGACAATCTACCTTCAGTCTTTAATGCCCCGGGCAACAGGTTAAAGGTCACAATTAAGCTTTAGCTGCAACAGTATCATTACAACAATGGAACTGTTGTGTTAACACTTTGTCACATTGTAGGAATAACAAGTTTTCCAACTTAGTGAAAGTTCTTTGATTTCTCCCCGTTCACCAATCATGATGGATCAGTGAGGGCAAGCGACATGGGATTAGTCTTTCAAAGCTGCTGCGGTTTTTCTATGATACCACCTGAGAAAGATGAAATATATACAGAAGAATTCATGTAAAAGGAAAAAAAAGATTCTGCCTGTTTTATTAAGATTAATTTTTACTTTTATGTATCAATGGCCATATAATTTAACAAAAAGAAATGAGTCTATCTCTAAAGTTATTCTCTGACTCGGTTCTATATAAGGTTATACCTGCAAAGCTCCACCTTTTTACCATGTCATCTAGCTGCTTGGTGACTGAGATTAAAAGGACATGAAATCAATCTCAAAATTGGAGACAGCAGCTTGGTTTCCATCCAAATTTAATGCAAATTTTTACCGAATATCCATCCATTCTATCCACTGCTGTTTTTGCCAATATTTAGAGTTGGTTCATCAAGATGAACAGCTGGTGGCGCTACCTCTCCAGCTGGAGCCATTAAGCCATTTCAGAAGAAGCACGGAGCAATGAAATACCTTAGTTAAAATACTGCTGGTCAAACCTCAAACTTTGGAAAATAACATAGATAACATGATGGAAATACGGCATCTCTACTTGTTTCACATATTCATTTGAGGAGCGTTACAATCTTCTCATCGCTCCACACAGATCTGATGTTTTCATCTGCCGTGATTTTTCGTCCCTTCACTGGAGGGGAAATATAAATTGACATTTAAGTCACATGCTTCATTTATTCGCTAAGTCTGTTTCCATTGAACTTTGTCGCATTTTGCTTCTATCAATAAGCCGACGTCTCTACCTCAGCCAAGTATAATAACTTTTGAACCCTGAATGTGGCCACTGTGTCGGACATGTATACACAGTATAACAAAGACAAATTAACATTTAGTCACCATTGGCCTCCTCTGCACATGCTTCCAACAGGTGCCAGACTGCAGAGAGATAACAATCTGTTTTCATTGCATTTGCATAAGCAGACATCAAACGTTTAATACGGTATGTGTGTGCGCCGGAGAGTGTGAACTTAAAGTAGACAGACTCGCAGGCTGTATTCACTCACAGTCAAAAGTCAGAACACTGCAAACAAACTCGATCACAACCCGATTCCAAAAATGTTTTCTATTTAAAAATCGCTGCATGTTTGGGAGACAGCTGATAAATCCCAGTCGTTTTGGGGTTTTTTTTAAGCATTCATGTCACTGGAGTGAAGAGGGAAAGGAAACTGACGTAGTTCAGGGAATAGGAAGTATGTGTGTGTGTGTGTGTGTGTGTGTGTGTGTGTGTGTGTGTGTGTGTGTGCGTCTACAGGGGAATGTTTGCACGTGTGTCTGTGCCTGAGTGGGCGAGCGCATGTGATCCTAATGTCAGCCTGGTGGATGTATTCCTTCATCTTAATACTCTCTATGTAATTACTACGGGGGGGGGGAGCGGGGAGGCTTTGGCTCCTGCGTCACCAGCCGCCAATCGTAGCATAATCCAGCCGTGCTTGTTCTGTCCAGATTATCAACATCTATTTCCTAATCGTATTCGCCAAACGCAGTGATGACATTCCATCTGGGGCCCGCAAACAACACGGTCGCTGCAATGACAAGACAGGATAGACCGGTCAAACCACTGCTGCGGCCGCTGCTGCTGTTAGTCCTCCGAGCACTTCTCTTATCCTGTCTCAACAAATCCATCTGCTGTGGGAAAACACCAAAAGATATCCACTGAGAACACCTTGAGCAGTACTAGTTAGTCATACAGTTTGATTGAGTAACACAGATTCACAACAGGTAGGATGGTTCCTGGTTTTGCTGTCATTTTTTTTTTCTCTTCTCCTTCAACAAACACGAATAGAGGAAATGGCTGCTTGGATGTGTTTGCACAACCGACACACAGGTTTCAGCAACTGACCGATATCCATCCACACTTCCCATTTAGTTAGCCATTATATGAATCATGGGAAAGAGCCGAGATAAGCAACACAGCACAGAGCATGTCATAAAGCTTCACTTCGCCCCTTTCGTGTTGTCGACACACATTGAATTAAACTTTGAACACCGCCGAGCCAGAAGTCTCCTCCATGTTTGGAGGCCTGAAGGTAAACACACGCCTCCGATGGGAAGACTTCGCTGAGTCCTGGATAAAGTGTGTGTACCGACGTCCCCCCCCTCCCTCTCCCCCCCCCCCACCCACCCACCCTTTACTCCTGTCACGGACAGACACTGGGATGGGGAGGTGGTGAAGTCAATATTTACCGCTCCACACACACATACACAGCCCGGCCGTTGCCATGGAGGCGATTCCAAGCATTCCACAAACCAACAAACTGCACAGATGTAGGATAGTTGCACACAGACTTTCTGGGCCAAAACATTCAGAGAACACTGCATGCCTATCTGATGAAGAAAAAGGCAAGATTAGCAGAGGCTCACTAAATTATGTGCAATGTCTGTCACTTCCTGAAAGCATTTGGGAGAAAAACAGAGGGACAGTATGGGGAGGAGGGGGGAGACAAGGGGGTTGTGTTGTGTAGAAAGACAAAGAGACAGACAAAAAGAGAGAGAAGGTGAGATCACCTGAAGAGATTCTTTCCATTGTGATGCTTTTCGTTACAGCACAGGAAGATCCCCATAAAAACATTGTGTTTACCCATTTTCCCCAGTCTCTCGGGAGCCTGCAGTGCTTTGGCTTCTATAATAGGATCAGAGGCTGTGAGCCCTTATCCCTTTCACTGTGTGCTTGTGTGTGTGTGTGTGTGTGTGTGTGTACATTTCTCACCACTGGTATTTTTTTGCTAAAAAAGCAACTTATGTTCAGATCACCTTTTGTTTGCCAAACAGCACAGCTAACGTGACCTTAAAAAAAATCATATGACATCTCTGGACTTGTAGAGCACTGAGCTGAGCAGCTGGCCGCTCTATCTTAAACCCCGTGCTTACAGAGGAATTTTTTTTGTCCACTTCCAAACAACAAACAGTGCTGGCAACGACTGCAGGTTCATGGATTTTCTGTTATCCCCTGTTCCTAATCTGAGTATGACATACATCAAATTATTTTGGGATTGAGGCTCAGTAAGAAAATATCTGGGCCATTTTAGATGAGGTGATCTGTTGGCTTTCGCAAAGCAGTTAAGGGAGTGACCTACTCAAACATGTATTTTAAAAGGAATAGTTTGGGCAACGCTTCCATTCAATAACAGCCAGCAGCCGGTAAAAGGCTGGAAACGGGGGAAAACAGCTAGTCAGGCTCTGTCCAAAGGTAACAAAATCCACCCACCAGCACTACAAAGCTCATTAATGAACATACACACAACTTGTTTGTGTAATTTGTACAAAAACTGAAGCGTAAAAACCTCAGTTTGTTTTCTTTGCTGGGCCATTTCCTGGCTAGGAGCCGTGACTCTGACAATTTGGCATTTTCTAGTTCAGTTTAAACAAATTGACATGTTATCTAGTGAGCTCTGAAGTGCTGGTAGGAAGATTTTGTTACCTTTAGACTAGGGATGAACGATTCATCGAAATTTTGTCAATGTGGCTAATTGGCCTCCTGCAGTACTCAAATCACAGGAGGTGCAATATTTGTTAAAGGCAATATGTGTCTCAAAATACCATTTTACATGAAATATTGTCGTCCTGCAGAGATGTCCTGGCCTACACATCATATTATAAACATCTTTGTTTGGTACAGATCCTCACGAAAATCACACCATAACCAGTTTATTATGTTTTTCAATGAAAATGAGAGTAATGATGCAAATATTATCATTCCCTCTAATATCACAAATCATATCACAATCTCTATATCAGTCAAAATAATCTCAATTAGGTGTTTTTTCAGAATCGTTCAGCTCTACTTCAGATAGAGCCAAGCTAGCTGCTATTTCCCTGTTTACAGTCTTTATGGTGAGATAAGCTAACCGGCAGCTGGATGTAGCCTCATATTGAACGGACATGATAGTGGCGTGGATCTTCTCATCTAACTTTTGAAAAGAAAGCAAATAAGAGTATTTCCAAAAGTGTCAAAACATTCATTTAACAGAACAGAAAGAGATCTATGAGACTCTAAGAGTGTCCATTTCCCCCTCATTTTAATTCATCTCAACCTCTTAATCTCCTAGTTTTTTTCCAATCTTCCTTTTGTCTCCTTCGACTCATCTGGAACCACCTCCACCCACTCATGCTCCTACAGTATGTCAAAGCCCACACGGCAACATTTGTCCCCAACACTTCCCTGTTCCACAGGCAGCACTGTGATTAGAAATGAAGAAGAACTTGGACAGGAAGTCTATCATCTTACTACGGTGCATAGTAAGAATTTGTTTACACCTGTTAGTGAGTGAGTTTATGAACTGGATATCTTTATCATCACCGCTAAGATGTGAAGCCCATTGCCACTAGGTTACCTAGGTTACAAAAGCAAACACCTGATTTCACTGAGACCTTTGCCTAACCTTCCCTAGACTGGGTGTGACAGGCACGGCTTAGATGAGACAGACATGAGGACGTGACTGTAATTTCCTTTCCACTTAGCTCATCAGGTTCATTGCAAAACAGCAAATAAACTGTAGCACATTAACCAACAGTTTCCATTACGTTGAAACGTCACGGCGTTTCTTGTTCATGAGGAAGAAAGCATAAAGCATAGAATCAAACACCTAAATGTCAAATGGAAGATAAACAAATTGTGAGCAAATGAAGCTCATGTTAAAGCGCATGTGCTGTTTTATGGCCCAAGGACTCTCAGCTGTTCCCATCGCCACTTGTGACGAACACAGACACACGTTCGACAGCAGCAGCAGCAGCTATCGCTCGTCCTGAAAAACTACGAGGCATCTGTGGTATGCGCGGTATCGTGACTGCCGTGACGAGACCCGCACATGTTCAGCGTATTGTGTCGGTAGTGTGATAAGCCCTGCATTGTTCCTCTGTGGCGTATTAAAGCCTAAGAATAGACGGAACGGTTTACAAAACTATATTGTTGAAATCTTCAATACTCTACTCTGCTCCTGACTTACATCCAGGTTTTTTTTTTTTTGCTTCTGGGCTTTCCTCCGACATCAGCCTCATATCCTTTTTCTCTCTCTCTCTCTGCACCCCTGCTCTGCTGCTCCCATCTAAATATGGTCATTATGTGAACGGAGACTGATGAGCTGCGGTCATGTGTTCAAACAAGAAGTGGCGAAGAGAGAGAGAGAGAGAGAGAGAGAGAGAGGGAGAGATGAAGGAAGGGAGGAGAAGAAAAAGATAATCTTCAAGGGCTTTGGTCCCCCCCCCCCCCCCCCAACCAAGTCTTACTCCCTCACACTCAGTCTATCCCCCCTTTTGCACTCTTTCCCCATTCTCTCTCCAATCCTTTCAGGAGATTTCCAGTGGGAAATGGTGGAAATAAAGAATTTCAATTCCTCTGATGTATCAGCCATAAGTCACGCAAGGAGGAAAAACATCCTTTTTTTTTTCTCCAAATATTAACCAACTGGTAGTCGACTCAAAGAAGTGCGGAAACAGTCCTACTGAGACAGCAGAAAATGGACCAAAAAAGCAAACTCTTTGACTCGACATAAAGATATCAGAGATTTAGCATTAAAAAAGCACATCAGAGAGGACTGCGATATCACACAGGCCTATATTTTAATGCTTCAGAGCAGCTATATGTCACCTACAGTGAACTCAAACACTGTGATAACAAACCCTTAGATTCACCCCTTTCTCATCACATTTCAAAGAGGCAGCATTTGATCTGCTCGGGTCCACAGAGACCTCATGCTTCAGTAACCGAGGGCTTTCACCGTTTAACTTCTCATCTACACAGCCAGGCAGCGAGAGAGAAATCTCTGCAGCTCTGAAATCTAAGGCCTAACCCGGCGGGGAGGAATATATACTATACACATATTTATATAACGTCTAGAAGAGCAGTTCTGCAAATCAAATGGAACAGAAAACGCTGGATCGATAGCGGCACTAAACTAACCGTGGAGTTCAAATATGAAAAAGTAAGCCAGGTGTGCATGTGTGTGTGTGTGTGTGTGTGTGTGTGTGTGCACGTGTGCATTGTGGCATTCCCAGGTTTTGTTGCAGCAGTGCGACCGAGCCCAGTCACGGTTGAGGAATGCAGAGCGGAGGACAAGGCGAGTTTCAACTCCTCTCCCGCTCCACACAGCCCAAAGCAGGAATGTACGGGGAGCAGGTAGAGACACCGTCCTCCCAGGATGTTCAGATGCACAGGCTGCTGCCCCCTCGAGCCACGCATGCCACCCACCCCAACGCATTCCCCTTTCACCGTCTGTCAGGGAACAGGAACGCAGCGTCAAGCAGCCACATTTCACACAATGTAAGAACAAGAATGCGATTCAAGGTCGCAACACACACACACACACACACACACACACACACAGACTGTGGTTGTTCATCCTACCGCGAAAAAAAAGCTCTGGACCAGATTGTGTTTACTGTCAACACAAAATTAAATTCATGCTAATTGTCATAGGCTGCGACTGATTATCAGCTGATTCTAGCATTTCTGTGTCTCCAAAAACACCTCCGTTATTATTATTATTATTAAAAAAACACATCCTCGCTGACAAAACAGAATATTTAAGTGTGAAAGAGAAAGAGTCGAGGCGAATCATCCTACAAAACATTCTCAGAGACGCTGACATCTGTGCTCATGTGCAGATGCAGTGGTATAAATAAAGCATAGTGTATCAACATTTCTATAGCTCAGCTGCTTTGGTTGAATCGAAAAAAAAAAAAAAGGCACAAAGATTCCAGTATTTGAGCTGTGCTTCCTTGGAGATAGACAAATAAGAGCAGCAGAAAAGCAGAAACACCCACCGGGGTTTGCCATTAAAATTTTAAAATGTGCCCATGTCACGCTTCATCATCAAAACATAACTGCTCCCTGCCATGACATTTCCATAACAGATTGGAGGGCGAGGCCCCCAACACTGTAGTGATTTCCTCCATCGCTTTTAAACCACCCCTTTGTTCAGCAGGCCCTGATTTCAATATTCAAATGCGGCTCGGCGGGGCGGCGAAGCTGCGAACGAGACGCTGCGAGGCAATCAGTAGAGAGCAGAGAGTCGCTGTTGTGGCTGGAGCTTTCATAACACACAGAAGGGGTGGGTTCACTAAACTGGCCCCCGCTGAGAAAGAGGACGACACCCCCTTGCCACCCCGTATCTCGTCCTGACTGGCATCGGGACGGACAGGTTTGACTTCAGAGGTCAGAAATATGGATCCTGCGCTTCCTACAACCTCTCTGCCGGTGACCACTAGAGAATTGCAGGTCACTGGCACAGGCGTGCTGGCCTGAAATCAATGCAAATAGTCATAAAGTCATATTTTTAGATCAGAGATAAGGAGGGTAACAAACAGAGCTGAGATGCAATACAAAAAGGTGGCTAAAAAATACTGAAATAATAGTATAGCTTCTCATTTGAATTTGTGTTAACAGCCAAAATGTTTTGTTGTGTTTGTTGCATCAATGTCCATCGATTAACAGCTAAAAATAGGAAGGAGAAAGTAAGCATATCTGGCAACACTAATGGGAATACAGTTTGAGCTGAAAGCCAAATTTTAAAGTGAGAAATCACAGCAGTTGGCAAAGTAATCACTGAGTCATTGGTATTGTTTAGCAACCTCCCACATATACTGTATATATTATGGTAATTCTGTGATATGAGACAGTAAAAACAACCTTTAACAAAAGATGCTAGACCGGGAATCTAAACTACTTACATACACCAAGTAATTTGAGTGGTGGCATGACCATGGAGGTTTTGAAATGCCTTGTGTGACTCAGTGAAAGGATGTGAAATTATATTGTGTACCCGCATCCCTTAATGCATATTTTGGTTAGGAAATTCTACACAATTATGTTCCTGTTATATGTTTTGGGTCGGGTTGTAACATCTGCCTGGGCCAAAGGTTGAGTCTGACAGGGTCCATCATCTCTGCGTGTACATGATCCGCATAAAAAAACTCCCCGTTCCAAACATATACTGCAGTGATTCTCAGAGGATGGCGAGCCTCACGTTTCAGGAGGGAGGGGTAGTGGTGGTGGTGGGGGGGTGTGGGGATGGGAGGGGAGGGGGGGGGAGCAGCATGTGCTCTTCCCAGCATCTCATCATCCTGACCGGGCTCGCACAGCTGCGCCTACACAAAGCCACACATAGAGGCATCTTTCTAAATGCCAAAGACGTTTTTTTTTTCCTGTCACAAGGAACATGCACAGAGCGATGGGAATGAGGGTGTGAGAGTGATAGCTTTTCCACAGAGGCAACAGTGGGTGGATTGAGTGGAGATGCATGGCCTGTGTCACACTGGCCTGTTCCCAGAGTAGGGGGGACAGGAAGTGGCCAAGGATCCTGGGAGGATACAAGTCCTCCTCTGTTTGTCTGTATCAAACCACTATCAGATACTTCATTCAAATGGCCGGCGAGCACAGGCCCCTCTGACAGAGAGCTTGGAGGGAGAATGATATGTCAGAGTGCTTCGGCTCTGCGTCCTTATTATTCGACTGACTTTGCTGCGTGCAATGGACGGCTTTGTGGCTTGATGTTTAAACGATGTAGTCACACATTTCTCTCTTATGGTCACTCATTCAGGTAGTAATCCAATATACCGCGGGCTATAAAGTAGAACTAGCACAGAAGTGAAACACACGACCTTGAGGTTAACGTCCAGCAAAGTGCACACTATAAAAAAAAAAAAAGGCGACATCAAGGTTCTACCAACTAACACAAAACTAGGCCACTGACACATAAAGCCTAAACAGAGAGAGACAGAGAAATAAAGCGTGACAGGACGGGAGAGATGTGAGACCGAAAGAGAGAACGAGAGAACAGGTGGCACTAGCATTCCCATGCCCGACCGTATGCTCTTGAACATAGCTGGGCACTAATTAGCAGCATATCTGGGCCAGAGCGACAGAAGTTTAGTATCTGCCACATGAAAAATTCAAAGGCCTTTGTCAGCGGGAAACCATCACAAATCTCATGCCCCCCTTTTGTGTATACAATCCCTCTCTCTCTCTCTCTCCCTTTGGAGTCTATTGCACATCTCATTGGCAAACTGAAGAGGGGTTGATGCTGGCATCAGACAAGTGTTTTGTTTGTTAAGTACTCCAAAGCCAAAAGGGAATAATGTGTTGTTTCAACAAAGCAGAGGCACACAACCACTACTACTACTACTACAACAAGAGACCCCGGCTCATTTACAGTCATCCTCCGTCCTGCCGTTTGTGAGCCCTCTTTTTTTATTTCTGCTCATCTGGCCAATAAGCAAGCTCCTCTTTATAATATCATATACAAACTACAATATGTCCTCCATTGCTCACTTGCCAATTAATCCTCATCTGACCTAAAGTAAAGTGGGACACTCGCTAGATCAAATGATGATCTCAGCAAACCGCCAGCTAAAGCAGAGTCTGTTTAGTGCAACCGCTCAGTTCGCTTCAGTGCGGTTCAATACGGAGGCGAACACACACACATCACTATCGAAAGGCTTGGCCGGGACGCTTGAGAAACAGTCTCTCGTTAGACCACCCATAAATGTCTCCTTTCCATCCTTCTGAATAGGTGTACAAAGGCAAATTTTGAAAGTGGAAGCGACTTGTCTTAAAGCCACTGATTCTCCCGGGCTGGATGGCTGCGGAGGAAACAAGCAGTTCATTGATGCCAGGCCCAGTGTATCACCCTGACAGACAGACCACTCCACTATAAGGGTGAACAAAGGGGCCAGTCCACAGCCGTGTTGCCAATTAGCAGGAATTTCGGCCTCAAGAGCCACTTTCCTACCAATCTCATCAGGGCTGACATAAACATCTACGGCTTTCACTGGAAGGCATTCATGGGATTCCAAGGAGCATTAGGTCCCCCTCTGTGGAGCCTGAAATCTGGCAAGTAAGAAAAGTACAATGGACCCATCTCGTACCACTTTGAGAAACACTTCTCACTCGCTGGTTGGCTGCATCTGCCGGCGCGGGATGCATGCTAATAGGCGGCTGAATAGGCGGCAACATTTGCCTCATGGCTATAAGGTGAAAGTGTTTATGACAAACTTTGAGAGCAAGTTAGATGTGTGGATTGAGCAGAATGTGTGATAAAAAACATGCAGCAATCATCAGGCATGTTTGTCATTGGTCCAACAGTAAATTTAAGCATATTGAATCCATGGGATATTATATGTTTTTGCCCGCCTGCTGCCAAACATCCTAATTCCTTCAGGAAAACACAGAAAAAAAAACACACCAGCCAAATCTGTGGAGGATTAGTCTAATGCACTACTGATAATCAAATAGAAATTTTCATTTAAAAAATATCGATGCCTCTCTCAAATACGTCTCTGATGAAATGTTTCAGACTTCAGACGGGATTACTGAGACAGAAAAAGAACCGAGTCGGAATCCGCTGCAGGTTTTAGACACAATATTTAGGTTTGAGGCAGATCAGAAGTCTGAGACAACACACCGCAGTAGTGGTACAGCAGGTTTAAGCGTGTGTGTTTCGAGAGTACAAAGTGTTTTATCTCAACTGTCAAGATAGCGAATGTGGCACACGGCCGAGTCTCGCACAAACTGATATTTAAGTGTCTGAGAGTCGATCTGGTCTAGACGTTAAACCCGGGTTGAATTTTCTAGATGAATGACTAAGTTAAAGGATCTGTGAGGTGATCCTGGATCAGCAGTCTGGCGCAGAGAGTCAGGACTGATGTGTATAGTATATACAGGGCCAACGAATGGATACAATGTTAAGACATTATGGAAGAACAGGGACTGTATCTATACGCTCAAGGACAAGGCTTTCCTCGATAAATCACAGACTATGCAATTACTTTGAGGTGTGTGCATACCTTGTCTTTTCTATTATTAGATACCACCACATTAGAGTCAATATTTGTCTCTTTTTAGTCATACTGAGTGGGAGAGACTAATCCTGAACATATGACAAGCCGTGTCCTTAAAGTGTGTGTGGGATCCTGGGAGGAAGGAAAAATTGTGACATCCTGGATGAACAAGCAAAATTATTTACAGTGTTTATTTATAAAGTCATGCAGTTTATCTTTATTAAACCTACTGATAAAGCAGGTAGCTCATAAAAACAGGGCGGCTACGGCTGCCAAGTTTCGGTTTATCGTGTGAAGACTTCCACCAAGGGAGCCACTTCCCTTACAATCGAGGATCAGCTGGGTGAAAAGTGCTTCAAAGTTCACTAGATAAGCACTGGTAGATCAGGAAGTGAACAATATACAGCCTTAAACCCAAAGCTGCAGTTTGTATTTTGGAAAAACTTTGATAAAACACAGACTTTTATAGTTGCAACCAGTGATTTTGGTGGATTACAAAGTAAGAAAACTACAGTGTGACTCCCAGCTGCTGGTTAACAATTATTATGACTATTATTATATATTATTATATCCAAATATCTTACATACTGAGGAAGAAGTTCAGTATAGGTCATAGAGATGTGAAATGAGAGTAAAAATGAGAGTAAAAGAAGCTTTTATCTCGTCAACACATCCCATCCATCCATCCATTATAGTAATTTGCTGCACTGTTGGGATCATTCATCTTTAATTAACCCCTTGTCTGACCGCCTGTCATTAACTGAAGTCACTAAAATAACAAGTTTACTTACCCTGACGCGCAGGCTTCCGGAGATTTGGCGTCGTCGCTCTTCTGCCGATCAGACAGGAGGATTTCGCATCAAACCATTCATGAACTGATTAAAGAGACCAAGAAGCTCACGGATCCTAAAAATCGGGGCTCGGAGCGACAACAGCAGCAGCAACAGCAGCAGCAGCAGCAGTAGAGACAGTCGGTGCCTGATCGAGCGATGAGGGATCCCATTCAAGCGGAGGGGCGGCCCGGTGAGGTCATGACGGGGAAAGCCTCCGAAGCTAAGAAAACATTTTTCATTCACAAACGCAGAATCAAGTAGATTAAAGCAGAAGGAGAAATATAATCGGTCTACTGGGGATGTAAGTGTAGTTTTCCGTGTGGCAGCAGCCGACAGTCTGCCACTAATAAGCGCAGGAACATCAAGTCATGATCAAAACACCGGGATGTGATGTTAGAGGCAGGCGGAGACTCCAGCGTACTGTCTCTGCTCTGATTGGTGGGATTGTTTTTAATGCATAATTAACCTCTGCTTTAGTTGAATGGCGTTTTACGGAAGCTCCTCCTCACCTGAAGGTGCAGGTCTAAACGAGACTCGGTGTACATATCACTATAATAATGCGGGCTGTGCTGGATTTTTTTGTTTGTTTTTGCGCAACATTCCAGCCATGAATAAAATCTCGGGTTTTGAATTGAGAGGCTTTGATTCTTGCATTCAAATGTTGACCTCAAATCTGAGCTTCCTTACTGTAGACATAATGTCATTAATAGAATTTAAACAAATGAAATGCAACGTATGGAGAACATTTTTTTACTATTTGTGTGCTGATGTGAGTGAATGTGAGACGAAGTACGAAATAAACAGGTTTTTCTTAGTATTTAAATGTGTGATAAAAATCAAAGATCATGTACTGAAGGTTTTGTTGTGCTCTCATTTCCCTTCTGTCACACAATGCTGCCACCTACTGGTCAAATGTTCACACATGCATGAGTCGCAGACACATTTTTTTTAGTTTTACACATGAAACTCTAAGTATTCATAGCAACACCATAATGTTGCATAGAAGAAAGTATTGTCTTTTGCTGTATTACTCTTATCATCAGTGTATCATAAATCATCGTGCTGTTTATCGCTGTCAGTAGTTTAAGGAGTATTCAGATCTGTTACTTAGGTAAAAGTCTCGGATTCAAAATCTCTTAAGCAAAGTAAAGTAAAGTTAAAGTACAGAAGTATTTTGCATTATAACATTACATTACATTTATTTTTCTCATAGTGTAAAAACCTGTAGATATATATACAGTATATACTATTTGTATGTATAAATGTAACTGGTATCTTAACCTTTGGCGTTTGAAGTAGGCAGATGTAAAGAGCAGCACTTATAGAAATATTTATAGAAAACATGTGGCAGCTAAGATACTGTATCCTTCTTAATAGGACACTTCTGTTATATGAATTGAATCTTTTGAAATGTTGTCTTTTTGAATTTGTTGAATTGTATATCATAATTTGTCATGTGACCATCCTGGACACTTAAATAAACAAATAAATCATTACATTAACAACTTTATATACTGTTGGGTAAACCTGAAGGGTTTTCTTTTTAAAATCCTGATCTAAAAAGTAACTGCAGCCGTCAGATAAATGTAGTGGTGTGAAATATTTGCCTCTGAAATCTGGTGCAGTTGAAGTGTACAGTAGCATTAAATAGAAATTCCTTAAAATTATACTTAATGACATTACCATATGTATATGCTGTTACTGCTATTGGGTGTTTGCTATGTTTGGACTATCTTTGACTGTTTATATTGTCTCCAATTTTGTGCTCGCACTGCAAACCTGAATTCCCTCTGGGATAGAAGAGAAGTTAAAATGAGAAGCAACAATGAAACAATAATATGCACAAAAGAGAGATTTCACTTTAAATCCACTTTAAGGAGAGAAATGTAATTATAAACAGCTATGCACAGCAACCGCAGTAATTACAAGCACAACAGTAATGTTATGTTCAAAATGTCCAAAAGTATTCAAAAAATTGCATATGGAACCTCAGGGAGCAGAAGAAGGACAAGTAATACATCACCATTAATATGTTGATGCCGGCAGAGCCAGAGGGGGGAAATATTAAAGAACTCAACATGTTTAGTAATTCAGAAAATAATTGTTAATGCTTCAGTGAGACTAAAGGTCACATTTTTAGCTCTTTAGAAATTCCATTTAACGTTTAGGATTTAACAAAAGCAGAGAGCATCTTTCATTAAATTACACTCCCAGGAGCACATGACATCAACAAATCCATTAAAACGTTCAAAAGTGTTTTTAACGAAATCAGAGACAAAAAAGACTATGTTTTTGGATCATATGAGCACTCTTCAGTTATTTTACTGTAAATTTCACGTCTGAATTATATGACCGTTATATGACTGATATATATAATTAATATGCTCATTTATAGTGTTTTAATTTGATATTCTGTGACCATGGTATAATGCATTTTTTCCAGAGATAATTAACTTTTGAATGGCAACATTTATTTCTAATCTTCTCCTCATCCTCTTCTCCTCTCTGTGTATCCTTCATGTCTATCTAGAAGTTCACTGCTACACAGAAAGGCTGCATCTATGGGAGGAAGAGAATCCCTTTCTCCTCTTTATCTTGCTTTCTTATCCCACCATCCCTCTCTGATACTTTCTTTGTCTTTCTCTCCTCCTCACAGCTTCACTCTCTACTGTATCCTTCCTCTTCTTCTCTTTCAGTCTTTCATGCCCTGTCCCGTCCCATGAGTCTCAGTCGTCCATGTCCCTGGTGTCAGACGACCCTATTGGGAAAAGCATATCACTCTCTAAGGAGAGGTTGCTGCCCAGGCTGGCCATGCGGCCCCGCAGCAGAAAGTGTGTCCTCCTCTGCAGCAGCCTCTGCTGCTCCTGCTTCAGCTCCACGTAGGACCTCGAGAAGGTGTGGAAGATGGAGGTGACGGGGAAAGCCATGAGGAGGATCCCACTCAGGATGCTGCTCAGAGCCACCACCTGACCAGGGATGCTCCTTGGCACCATGTCCCCATAACCCACTGTCGTCATGGTGATAACAGCCCACCAGTAGGTAGCAGGGATACTAGTGAACTCCTGAGTGGCGGCCATTTCATTCTCAATCAAGTACAGCAGGGGGGAATACAGTGCAATGGCCACACACAGGAAGAGGAGGAGCAGTCCGAACTCTCGTGTGCAGCGGCGTGCTGTCAGTCCCAGAGTCTGCAAGCCCAGGGAATGGCGAGCTAGCCGCATCACATAGAGGATGCGCAGGGCTCTCAGGACGCGCAGCACCAAGCCCACTTTGTCCAAGTAGCTGCTGCCAGAGCCCAGCCGCTTCTCCCCTTTAGAGGTGCTGTCCACCAGCAGTGTGATGTAGTACGGCAGGATGGCCACCACATCTATCAGATTCAGTGGCTGCCTGAGGAAGGTCAGCTTGCTGCGGTCTTGAATGAAGCGCAGGGTGAACTCCAGGGAGAACCAGGCCACACAGACCGTCTCCACAATGAAGATGTTGTAGCACATCTGGGAGCATGTGCCCTGATAAAAAAAAGAAACAGAGCATCAGCATGTGTTAGTGGCAGCTTTAATCACTAGAGGGAGCCACTTCAATGTGGAAACCAAGATCTACAATCACTGCAATCAGTTTGGGATGATGTAGCACTGAACAATCCAACTTGCAAAATATTTCTTCAATCAATAACATAAGAAAAACCCATCATAGATCAAATGCACAGCCAAACTTTCTTTAAATATTTGGGCAAATGTAGAAGCAAGTGATGTTTTAGTCAGTTGTGATATACATGTATAATGTGTGATTTCCATAAAGACGTTTAAACTGTTCTCTCAAAACCTCTAAAATGTTCCTGCTGTTCTTCATGACACACATTTTAAGCTTTTCTGGAAAGGAGGTTGTTTTTTTTATGAGAAGCGGTAATGACTCTGATTCAGAGCGTGGCTGAGATAAGGTTCAAAACATTTCAAAGCTCATATTACATGGCACAGAGCCTTTGAATGCAATGCAGATATCAGGAAAAAATATCATTATGAAACACACTCCCACAGAAGGGGGAGATAGTTTGAGTTCAGCCTTCCAAGCACCTAAAAACTCCAGCAATAAACTTGTTCTCAGTCAGAGACGGTAACACTTAAAACACTTTTAATGCAACACTCTGCCTGTGATAAATTCAAGGTGGTGGAGTTGTTAGAATGTGATTACTTGCACTTTTAATTGAACAGCTTAATTCAGCCATACTGAGACACTGAAGTGTGAAGACAAAACAAGCGTGTCAAGTCAAATATGATACTTTACCTACATCAAATCAAGTGAAGTCATGTTATTCCTTTTTGATGTTCCCAGAACATCAATGCATGTGATTTTGTGATAGTACAAGAGATGATGTTTAGCTCATCCTACATTTAATTGCTTTATGTACTGGAGCGCCAAGAAGCCACATGACTAAATGAGACATATAGAGTCACAGTACAAAGTTTAAGTCAGGTCACTGGATCTGAAACTTGAGATTTTGGTTCTGTCCTCCTCCCACCTACCACACACGCAGTATCTGTACTTGAATTACTGAGTAAAAGTACTCACATTATTTCTAAAATAGAAACTAAAGTAGTTGCAGTTTTACTCTTCTTCCTTCCAAAAAGACAAAAGCATCTGAGAGAAATGCACAACTCCATAGAATATTTTATATGTGGCTCAAATATTCCATTTTCTTTTGATTTGACTAGAAAGAGGCCAAGGTGCTAATTATAACAGTGATTGAAGTCAGACATAATAATGAAAGCATTTCATGAAAGCAGACTGAGGCGTCTTCAAATATTTCTTCAAATCTGGCAAAACAACTGGTACACACTGAGGCTCTCTGCAGTCTCCCGTTTCTCACTGCGAAGAGAGGTTTTCAATGACATGACAGACGAGACACGCCGTTATTAGGATTTCTTAATGACTGCTTTTCAAAGTAACATGTCAGTTTATCTCAGTTTGAATACGGCTCAGCTGAGGATTGCAGAGCAACCCATTCTCAACACGGTGTCGGGTTCAAATGTTCATTGTCAACACTGTGGTGTCTCTTTATAAGATGAAAAACATGGAATACAAGACACATTCCCAGCAGATGATAAAGACATGTTGTGTCATGTCTTATTTTTTTACTTTTCCTCATTGACATAAAAATGCTCATTGAATTATTTAGGTATTATTAGGCATCCATGGACCAAACTGACTTAACATAAGCTTCATCTTGGCAACATGTTTTGTATGCAGTGACTTTTTTCACCACTATGTGATTAGTTTAATGCTATTAGTCTACTCACCGCCTCCTCCTCTTCCCTCATGGCAGGCATGGTGCTGATGGATAGGTTGATGGCAGTGATGGTGACAAACAACACTGACAAACAAGCAAAGATCTTCCCCGGGAGGCCCGAGTGAGGCCTCTCCACCATGTCTCTTAACTTTCCCATGCATCGATTTAGTCTGGACTCTGCTGGATGCTCCCTGTGGCCACTGTCTGAATCCAACAGATCCTCCAAGAGTCCCTCCTCCTCCTCCTCCTCTGCTCTTTCCATGGCTTCAAACTCCTCCATACGCTGCAGCAGGCGCCGGCGACAGCACCACTCCAGGCTCTCCTCAGGGACCCCCCAGTAGAGCAGCTCCTCCCTGAAGGAGAGGGCGCACATCTCCCTGAGGGACCGCAGCTTACCCGCCCTCAAGAAGGTCAGGATGGTGCGGAAGGCACAGGGGCTTCGGTCGAAGAAGAACTCATTGTTTGTAACGTCATAGTCATCACAGATGCGCATGATCTCATCAAAGCTGCTGCAGAGGTGCAGCTGGCCCAGGCGAGACAGGGGGAAGTCCTCTAAGGTGGTCCAAGGCAGCTGGTAACGCAGACCACCCACGTTGATGATGGCGTGGAGTTTTC
The DNA here is from genome assembly GCF_910596095.1 of Thunnus maccoyii. Taxonomy (NCBI): domain Eukaryota; kingdom Metazoa; phylum Chordata; class Actinopteri; order Scombriformes; family Scombridae; genus Thunnus; species Thunnus maccoyii. Next base: position 28,535,140 of record NC_056536.1, on the reverse strand, counting down.
GGGCGCTGGACAGTGGTGCGTCATCATGGATGGTGCTGAGTTCAGGGGCACACTGAGCCCTCTTGTAGAAGGCTCCCTTACGAGCCTCCACTTCCTGTAGGGGAGGCGGGTTGAAGGAGGTATCAGAGACACAGCTCAGGGCACTGTAGTCATAGTCAGAACCATCACCCGCCAACAGGGTCATCTTTACTGGTCCGTTACATCCCTGTGCTCAACCTCCCACCAGCATGCCGTCACCTTCAGAGGGAAAGTAGAGAATGAAGAAATTTAGATATAAATGTTGCATCCGAAACATTTGTTTGTAACAATTCAGTGGAACAAGTTTTACTGTTTATGTTGTATTTTATAAAATTAGTTAAATAAAAAGAAGTTTTCATTTATTGAGGAATATCCTTTAATAGATAAATATATGTACAGTAAGTAGACTTAGATTGACAAGGACTGTGGGAATGAGTTGCAACAACACTGACACTGTTTATTTAAAGATCCCTTCCAGACATGTTTTAAGACACGTAAAAACACTCTGCATCTCCCACAAAAAAGTTCAATTACCTCGTTCAAAATTCTCAAAAAAACAACATACTTCTTCTCCCTCACTGAAAAATCCAAAATTAATATGAAAATATTTTTTCTTTTCCAAAGTTTAAGTGTTGGACACAAGATTTCTGGAGGCTTCAAGTTGCATACTGGACCACAACTGGCCTCCAAACTAGTTGTGATGTCACAAATAATGTTTGCAGGTACTCATCTTAAAGTGAGATTTAAGGGGAGCACAGAGAAACTTCCACATTCAGCAGATGAAAAACGTCTTCTAGTGTCAAAGTCTGCACATATTTTGCATAGTGAAGGTCAGACATCTGAGTAACTATAAGTGAAATACATTTTTGAGTGGATGGGGACTTTAACATTATGACACTACTTTCAAAATTACCACTAAAACATCTACAGTTGTTATCCAGAGGTTAAACTTTCACCCGAGAATGAATACAGTGCAGCATTATTGCTGCAGGAGGCATGTTGGTTTGCATTTTAATTCAAATAGCATTATGAGAAGGTATAGCTCTATGTAAACAATTCCTGCCTCCAGAACAACAAACTCATTGAAGAAATGTAATGAAAGCATAAAACCTGCTTTAAATATTCCACCACACAAAGCAATTTCTGATATTGATACAGCAGGGAGCTTCCAGTAAGCTACATATTATCATTAATGATTTCCGCTATGCTTATTACTCTCATTTTATTATTCTGTCAGGCACCATGTTGCTCTTTTTCCTGATCACTCTTTTTTTCTTTTTGACTCCTTTGGCTGTTTTTTTTTTTTGATTCTGCAAAGTGCTCTGACACATGCATGTGAGAAAAGGATGGCTGCCTGTGAACTGTAAATAACTTACAATATGCACCATTTGTCCAACATTGTCTAAATAATGATGGCTGATGATTGACTCGACAATCCTGTTTCAGTTATTGTATCAAACTTGGTGGTCACCAGTTGCCTGGCGATGAATAGCTTGTGACTACATTATGGATGGGTTGAGAATTTGTTTGTTGGTCTTCCAAATGGAATGTAAATCCAACCCTGAACATCAACAACTTCCTACAAAATAACCTAAAATAAATAACTCTTAAACAAACTGTATTTTCCTTATGTATTAAAGGACCAATGTGTAAGTTTTGCTGCAGACTGCAATCAACTGAATACCCCTCCCCTCACCCTTCCCCTTCTAAGCATGTAGGAGAACCTTTTCCAAAACCCTCTCCAGAGCCAGTGTTTGGTTTGTCCATTCTGGGCTACTGTAGAAGCATGGCGGTGCAACATGGCGCCCTCCGTGGAAGGGGACCCGCTCCCTCTGTAGATATAAAGAGCTCATTCTTAAGTAACAGAAACACAACAATTCTTATTTTCATGGGATTATACGCTGATTAAAACATACTAATGAAAATTATATTCCATTTCTGCCAAGTCCGTTCCGTTTGATGCCACTAAATTCTTCACACTGCACCTTTGAGTCTTCTGGAAATCACTTGGTTAAATCTTGCTTGTGTTAAACTTGCAGCATCTAAATAAGCAGCAAGTAAATTTATATTTAAATGTCAAACTATTCCTTTAATCTTGTACAGGGGCCAGAGGCTGACAAAAGAGATAACACTGCTAACAAAAAAGTTGTAAATATTTTCAAAATTCAAGTCAAAGGCTGGAGAGTTTTACTGCAAAAGAAAATTATCTCTGCACTTGTGTCACTAATCACTCCCACGAGCCAACCAACTGAAAATGAAATTAAGGCTTCTTTACGTACAACCCATATCCACAAATTACATTATAAAACAGCATGTCAGTGCCATTATCTTAGCAGTATGAAAATGCCATTTATGCATCATTAAACATGATCACTGATCTAGATACATCAGGCATCGAGGGGATAACAATTCACTCCCAACAGTGTGCATGAGCATCTGTTCCCCACAACAGCCTGGGAATTATAAATAATGGCCTGATGTTATACGAGCTGTTGTTAGATAATTCACTGATGTAACTGTTTTGCACAGCTACTGAAGAAACTATATTTAAACACTGAAAAAAGTGCTTTTTAAATCTCTTAAGTGGCTTTAAAACACCTTTGTTTCAGTTAGGTGTTGGTTGAGGTGTGTGTGCTGACTTGCAATCAAACTGTTAGGATCTATTGAGTGCAAACACACATTGACGCCAATATTTCCAGTATTTGTTCTGGGTGTTGACATCTTTTTGTTTTCTTTGTACAAAAACTAAACAGATAGATCAATAGAGAAGGGGAGACATATAGCAAAATCCAAAAAATGAGAAGGAAAGAGAAAATGTTTACTGTATATCACCAGTGAGTGCAGTGAGGTCCTTGTGGCCTGTGTCCAAACTAATTTAATCAATTACAGTAATTTAGGGGGAGGCAGGTTAGCCAGTGGGGAATTAAAATGTCAGTGCCTGGATTTGCTGAACCACTAATTCTGGGTCAGAAAGGAGGCCTTGGCTTCTAAAACGGGCATGTGAATGTGTCACTGAATGGTTATTAGGCACCTGCACTGCCAGCCTCTGTCAGCCACTGATTACAGTTAGCACCATCTTCCTCCCATGAAATTAGAGCATGGGAGGAATTAACCTACGCTACTCCCTGATGTTTGCTTCATTTTGGACATCTTTGGATAGTTCACGTGTGTAAAGTGCATCGAGGTCAGGACGTTTCACTGTTCATGTTTGTAGGACAATAAAAAAACAAACATGTAGACCAACAAAAGATGCACATTCACATCTTCCCTTTTTTCCATATTTTGAGTATAAATATTGTCTATTAAATCAACACTAGTGCCTATCAACAAAACCGAAACACAAGAATGAAAATTATTTCTCAAAACTGTGTAAAATCCCTCCTTTTTGCTGCCACAAATCTGTAAATTCTCACATTCTCCCTCCATGCGATGGGGGTTATCGATACGCCTACAGTGCATCACCAGTGTGGATGTGCACAGGCCTACACCACTCTCCTACTAGATTAAATCACACTTAACCCCTTGAGGCTGTTTGATTTCTCACATTGCCTTTAATCGATTGTGCTTTTGCCTCTCCACAGTCACAGCAAAAAAAAAAAAAAAACTTGTGTTTTTTTCTCTTCTCTGCTTTGTTGTGCCTCTGATGCCTCCTCAGGGGGACAAAGTCTACCTCGGAAGAAGAGTTGAAACACTGCAAAGACAGCGAAGGCTTTTCTCCCCACCAGATCGTCTGAGGTCTGGCCTCTCTCTGTGCCAGCGTTTTCACAGCTAAGCCACAGGGCATGTTCTCCAGATTGCCTGGTGAGTCACTGGGTTGTGAGTCACTGTTGCCTGAATGCATTGTGCATGCATTTCCCACAGTGCCCTCCTTAAGAGCCTATGGAGAGCTTCACTACCACTAATATTGATTGAGATGATTTTAATAAGCACAATGACAATAATGATCACTGCAAGGTAGAAACAGAGCAAATTTCCAAAGAATTCTGAAGTGTTTAGTTAGTTAAAAGGTAATTTAAAAAAAAATCTGTCTGCAGAGGATTGTGTGCAACCTTCCTGTTCAATATCTTTCTGATTGATACAAATCTACTATTTAAAAAGAATAACATTTTTAGAGTAGTGTTGCATTGAACGAGCAGGAAAGAATAACTTATTTATCAATGATGACTATTTATAGCTTCCTTTCTGCATATTGGTGTTGTGCAATTTATAAAGAATTCAGAATTGAACAGATTATTCCAATCTGTCTCTGAATAATTAAGGATTTGCACTTCATCTTGACTCAGTCTGTGAACACACATGGTAATTCTATGAGTGATCAGTATTTCTGATGAAAATCTGAACCTCAGAGACGTACAATTAACGTGAAACATATGTAACAGTGGGTCATTCTTATTTGATGACAGCTGTTCAGATTGCACAGTGCTGTCTTATTTTCTTGCCCGTAGCCTGACAACCACACTCAGTAAATCAAATAAAACAAATCAATCCTATGCAGTAATGTACCATTTTAAAATAAACGTTCTTTATCTGGATGAGAATGATAGATGTCACCTGAAAATGGAGTCTATCCTGTACTCTCTCTCTCTGTCAGGCTTAACGACCATTCAAGCCACACGATGTCCCTTTGTTCTCCCCAACAAGCAATTCTCCTCCTATTCCCTTAACAGCTCACTGTTCTCTAATGGACTATAAGAGCCCCGGTGTTTCCAGAAATGGACTTGAAACCACAAGAGCTGCCAAGACCCAACTCTCTCTCTCTGTCTCCGTCTCTCCCCCCATCTCTCTCTGAAATCTGGTTAAACACTGAAACAAGCGAAGACCTTTCCTTACAGTAATTCCAGCAGGAATAGTTGTAAACAAAAATGTTTCTTTTTTGTTGTAAGTGGGTGGTATTAATGCATACTGAAAACCCTGGAAGAAGCTATACAGCGCCTCCAGGGCAATAATTGTCTCCCTAACTCTGTCAGTGGTCCACCACAATGTGCTGCTCTGTTTCTGAGGTGCAGAGAAGTAAACTGCAGAGATAATACAGCTCCATAACAAGCCATGTTAGCACTAATGGTTGTTCATTTTATGTTCTGTTAATCAACTGTAATGCAAACCATGTGCGCGTCTAAAAGTGTAACGGAAACGATACATCTTTCTAACACACTGCCCTTCGTTTTAAGCTTTATGATCATATTTGAAATACTAAAAAGACAGTAACCTTTTCAAAATGCCATTGAAGTTTGTTTTTTTTTTTCACTTCCCTCTTTGAGTTAAATGTCTCCCTAACAAAGAGCAAATGATAATCATCACACCTCTGTCGTTTCCCCGTCTGTCCTCTGTCTGCCCGTCCTCTTAAAGCACTCTGTCCTGCAGACAGGGTGTGATCTAACCCACCAAATCCCCACATTTCTGCATCACTGCCTCACATTATGCCTCAGCACTCCCCATCCTCTTAGCCTTAGAAAACTCTGACATATGATATTTACTCAGCCCCCTAAAAGACATCTCACCATCACCTCAACTTTACACCTAAACGCTGACATTCAACATATGACAGCATGTTATTTTTAATTCCTCTTCTTTCCGTAGCATCCCAGGCATTTTTCACTCCTGAGTGGATGATTGTACACTCTCAGCATCCGTGAGTGTTCGACTAACTTGATTATATAAAGATTGCATAACATTAAGTTCTCTGCATTTTCTGTGTGCATTAACCAACACTCACTTCTCATCTTTTGATGCCCTTTTCCTGCTGGGCTGCAATCATCTGACCACCTCATCGCTGTGGGCTATGTAAACAGTTTCTTTTTCACAGGCAGCTGATAAAAGTGTTGCTGAGGCCAGGCATGTGTGCAGGCAGGAATATCCTCGTACGGGTGAAGATCTGACTGTCTGTCACTCTAGACAGAGTGTTTCAAAGGGTATCTGCACCAGGTCCCGGTGCAGGTCCCTGCGGGATTAGGTGACAGAAGGTACAAGAAGCAATGACTGATCAAAGATAGGCGAAGGGACTCGAGGAGAGAAAGAAAATCCATTCTTAACACTATTACACACCGTGAGTGAAAAAGTGCTTTAGTTGATGAGATGGAATAAATGGACCAGACAAACAACCACACGGGGCTTTCTTTTTGGCCGGGTTGATGGATGTGTGAGCTTACATGAAGAAATAGGAAATAAGATACATCCCTTGATGGGCAGTAAATGTTTGGTGTTGGGTGAAGAAAATGAGGATGTGGCATGTGATGCCATATAAACAAGGTGCACTTTGCAATCAGAATTTGGTGATTTTTTTTAATTAACTGCACATTATGGATTGGTTAAAATCCTTAGCTCAATTTAAACAGGATATAAAAGAAGCAAGAGCTACAGTCTAAGCTTTTGATAGACTCAAAAGTCTGTCAAAAGCTGTGATTGCGGAAATCCAGAAAAGAACTTAATCCTATTCACACTTTCAAAGCACATCCCTGACTTCATTTGTTTTGAGTCTGAACCCTGACTGAAGATCTCTTTGTGTACCGTCTGGTGCTCTGGGAAATGGTGTTGCTGATGGGACCGTGACTCTTCGATCTGTTCTAACGACACTGGAGGATATCTGTCTCACATTCTTTACACATAAAAACACCTGGGAATAGCAGATTATAATTACTTTGCTGGCCCTTTTTGTGGAGGGGAATGAGATAGTCACTATTAGCTGTTAGAACAGGAAAAAGTCATTAGTTCATCTCATTATAGACACAATTACCTGGGGGAGGGAGAGAGGATGATCTATTACGTATCATATATCACTGATCCACAGTCGAAGGCATTTGCATTGTGGATTCATAATCATATTATGGCCCATAATCTAACATCATCTTCAAAGTGAGAACATGTGCTGTATTGAGAATGATCTCCTCTGGATTCACTGTAATGTAACATCAGCCATGATTCACTGTTTGAGGACCTGAAGTGGCTCTCAGATTCAGAAAGTTTCTCTTACATTAATTTTCATATTTTAAAAAGTGGTTGCAATCGGCAAAAAAACCCAAAACACTATATATATACAGTATATCCCTGCCTGTATGACAGCATGACAGAGATAATGTCTCTCTACAACACTGAACCTTGTCTCTGATGAGATATCAGTAAATGTTGACAGATCATAACACGCTGCAATGTAACTGCAGCCTTGTTACCATGGAGTACATGCAGTGTATCCAGTATGCAAATCACTGTCATCCGTTAAAGACATATTGTAGATGGGTTGATAGATCCAAAATAAAATAATAGTCACTTTTAATCAAATGTTGGCTCTGCAGGAAGCCTCTAATCAGCTCAGTCTTATTAAAACTGACCCTTCTGCCGCACCTTTCCAGTTGGTTTTAGAAAGAGACTGACTGCTTGCTTGCACACATCTGATTATTTCTGCAAAGTGGGAAATAGCACTAGATAACACAATAGAGATCTCCAATAACAGTTGCAAAGTAATTGGATTACCCAAACAATGCTCCCAATATCCACCCTGCAAAATCAGCTGCAACAGTGTCAGAGTCAGCTCTGTCATTTCCAACTTCTTACCATGGAAACAAACGCTCGGCTGCATGTCACAAACTCTCAAAGTCTGACTTAGAAAAGGAAGAAAGAAAGTGTGGCGTACTGTACAAGAAACCTCAAGTTTGAATACATAAAAAGAAAGAAGC